>NC_057812.1:729168474-729248184 GCF_018294505.1 Triticum aestivum
GCCCTTTAATATTTTTACTAGTATGCATAGTATGCACTATACTTCACATCACTTCCTGAACCATAGGCCCATGTTGTTTTACACTTAGAATATTTTTCATGCTAGTGTGATGTCTATTCATTTGGTTTTTCCGAGACTTTTGCTTTGCACGTTCTTCTTGGTTCTCTGGATTGTTGCTTATGTTTGTTTATCTTCCTTGCGATAGATTGCCCGGAGTGCGAAGCAGAATATTATCAGTCTTTAGAATTCAACCAGCAATACCAAGGCAAGTTGCATCTTGATCATGTTTCATTACCTATGTTTTTATTATGCACTTAGTTCTTTGTGGTAGGACTGCATGGTAGGAAACTGGTGCCACATGACTTTGCTTTTCACCTAGTAGTTCATTGAGGTAGGTCTGAACCATATAACTTTGTCACCATCGTTTTACTTTACGTTGCTATGCTAAGTAGACGTGGATTGGGAAGTGATCATTGTGAGAGATGAGTGACAATGTAGTAAATAAGACCTAAGTTAAAAAAAATGAACTACCTAGGCGGAAACTTGTGGGAATGGTGGCGAAGTACAGTGGGGCACGCATGGGAAATCCATGGTGGTGCACCACTAGTGGACCGTCCGCTCAGGCTCAAAGAGATCAATTGTATTCTCATGTCTAGAAGCTTACGTGTGCAACCACATGCCAATATGGGCTCTGGCTTAGCTGAGTAGTTAGTGTGCCCCCTTCTGGGATGGGCTAGCAGATGTAGAATGATGTAGGTGTACCGGCCTATCCGTGGGTTAAGGGGGAACATTTTCGAAAGGCTATGTCTCGATCTTCCGATCATGGAGGTGGTCGAGTCTTGTGGGGAAAAGTGCACAACCTCTGCAGAGTTTTCAACCTAATCGGTTAGCCGTGTCCCCGGTTACGGACAACTTGAGCATCTAGTAGTGGGAAATGTCGGGGGATCTCCTCACCTTTAATTAAACAGTTGGGTTTTAAATGAAACTTGGGGACGGATGGAGTTGGAATTTCCAACTCATCCTATGCAAATGTGTAGTAGTAGAATAACAATCTTTTCAAATAGGGAAAAACTAGCTTTATGCAAAAAACTAAACTTAGAGTTTTCCACCAGCCAAACTGCATGTAAAAGTAGGTTCATTGCACTATGATGTGACTTGCCAGTACATTCAATGTACTGACCCATTTGGCTGCAGCTTATCACATTGCAGATATATCAGACGAGGATTAAGGTGCAATAGGTCGATGTTCTACACTCAACCTTGCTCGTGGTGTTGGACTCATTTACTTCTTTGCTTCTGCAGTATTTGCTTATTGGCTTTCTGCCCTATTTTGTAATAAATGTATTGCTCCTGGACTATTGATGTAATAAAGAGATATGTGTTATTTCTGTTATTTCATCGAGTACTGTGTGTGCTAGCAAGTCGATCCAGGGACTAGCACGGTAAGCACAGAGACTTCGACTCTTACCGAGTCGGGTCGCTACATATGTTATACTGACTGTAGTAATTTGATGATATATATATATATATATATATATATATATATATATATATTCGTTATTGTTATACTTAATTGATAGTGTAGTACTGTGTCTTTTGGTAGTGTAGAAATCTATACTTAATAGAAATATATTTGCAAGAGTATGTGCGAGGCTATTTATTAATTGATATGTTTTTCTTATTCAGAAATTTCCAAAGAACCTATTTGTGAGTTGTGGTATCGAGCCTGATAAAGAAGGCTCAGCTAGACTACGCCTTACCGCAAGGGGCTCCATCACCACCTGTACTTACCGCTTGGACACAGACGGTCGCAAGAATCCTCGTTGGCAAGAGATTCCTCGTTGGCAAGAATGTTCGTGTTGGACAGGCCATCCTAATTACTATCAGGAACACCCACCGCCCAGGCTTGAGGATGATAATCGTCGTCGATATCATCTAGCTAGAACTACATATGTGTGTGTGGCTATATCATCTAGAACTACATTTGATGATCGTCGTCGATATCATGTAGAACTACATATGATGATCGTCGTCGATATCATCTAGAACTATATATGACGATCGTCATCGATATCACCTTCGTACTGCTTGAGGATGCATATGATGATCGTTATCGAGTAATTTGGAACGGAGGTAGTACTACCTAGTACCTATAATGCTTTATGAAATTGATATCTAGTAGTACCTAGTATCTGGAAATTGCAGTTTATTGAAACTGAAACTGGGTAGGAAGCGGGGGAAAATGATGAAACACATAGCAGTAGCGCGGGGCTAGGAAAACGCTACAACTAAGTAATAGTAGCGTGTTCTGGAAAAGCGATGCTGATATAGTAGTAGCGCGGGTGCAAACCGCGCTACTACTAATAGTTAGCTGTAACGCCTTATTGGTAGCGCGGCTGCCTGCACTGCTGATAGCCTCAAAACCCACGCTACTACTAGGGTTTTCCCTAGTGGTGGGGCCGAGTGGAAAATGTTTGTTTTGTTAACATTTAAGGTTTAAGGGCATATGCACAGAGTTTTCAATCTTATCGGGGGGGGGGGGGGGGCACCGGATAGGCATCCTCGCAAAAATGTGTGTGTGTGTGTGTGGAGGGGGGGGGGGGCTGGATCGGCAACCTCTCAAAATGAACCGGTCCTCGATTGAACACGACTCTTTCCTTGGGAGAGAACAGCGATGGTATAAGATTCTCTTGATGGAAACCTACACCCGCAGAATCGGTTTGCTTTGCAGCAGAGCAACTGACATCCTGTTGACCTCTCAATGCAAATCGAAAACCGATCATGTTTTGTTTCCTCTAACTCTCAGCTAAACGGGCTGTGCGCCATGGAGAGGGAGGCCCATTTAACCTATAGGGTCCACTTTTTTCCCCGAAAAACTTCCGTCCAAAACTCTCGGCCTGCGAATCTGCACACGGTGGCCAGATGGCCATGCGAGAGTGGACCGCATATTAGAACCCTTCGCGATACCAAGATTACAAAGTCCGGCCGCCGAAAGCGTGCTGGTCGTGAGAGGGTTAGGAGAGTGCCCAGTTTTAATAAACAGCCCACGGTTTTTGCAAAAACCAGGGGTGGCTTCTCTTCTCAACCAGAAACTGAAATTGTAAAATCTTTTGTCTCTATGTGAAACTACGCAAATGTTTCTTAGCAAAGCTTACACTCTCCACAGCGGCGACACTAATATGAATGAACGAGACAAACCGATACTACTCACCACGCGTACGGCCCACCTACTCACGGCTAGTACTCTCCACGCCTAGTGCAGCAGTCCCACGCTAGAGTGTGTTGTCGTCTTCGTCTACATACACAAATATAGAAACGGCAGCCACAACACACAACCCTGAACCCACAACATGATGACCGGATCGAGCTCCCGAGTGTTCATCATGCCCGGCGCCGGCCATGTCCACTACCTCGTCGCGGGAGGCTCCGGAGGAGGCGACGACCCCAAGGTACCCCTGGACCTTCAAGTCCCTGCACGAGGTGGACGCCCGTCGGTTCCCTGCCATCGCCCGTGGGGAGCACGGTAGGGCCCCTTGACGGGTGGTGCCCCATCTGGCTTCCGCCCACATTCGCCAGTGCCAAGGCCGTCCATGGGCCACATGCGCAGCCTCACGGACCGCCAGGCTGGCGCCGGCATGGAGCCGCCCGGGAGACACCTGGGGGGACCGGTCCGGTCCCGGTCCGGGCTTTGAGAGCCAGCCTTTGACGCGCCGGGCCGGGCGGCGGAGCGGACAGGGGCAACGGCCTGTTTACCGCAAGGCTGGCAGCGGCATGGACCGCCGCTGACCACTGGGCTGTTTTTTAGACACTGCCTTTCAGCTTTTTGGCCACTATTTAGACCGTGGGTTATCCTGGGAGTGCCATGTTGATCTTTTTTGCCACAGTTTAGGCTGTCCAAAAAACAGCACATAATATCTACAAAAAACAGCACCCTTTCCCTTCTCATTCCCCTTTTCCTTCACCATTATCTACAAAAAACAGCACATAATATCTGCAGTCAGTACATTAATCAAGCGCAAAAAATTCATCTTCTTCTTTTTGTAGCATAGAAAATCATCTAGTACTAGTGCAAATAAACATAATTATCTCCTGACCATTATCTATAAAAAACAGCACATAATCCCCCTCTCATTCCCCTTCTCCTTCACCATTATCTCCTGACCAAATCATCTACTACTAGTGCAAATAAACATAATTTATCTCCTGCCATTATCTACAAAAAAACAGCACAAAATCCCCCTCTCATTCCCCTTCTCCTTCACCATTATCTCCTGACCAAATCATCTACTACTAGTGCAAATAAACACAACTATCTCCTGACCATTATGTACAAATAAAACAGCACATAATCCCCCTTCTCCTTCACCATTATCTCCTCACCAAATCAAAGACTTGCCAGCAAGATTGTTCAGCTCACTAAACTACAACATCTACTCTGTGACGTAGATTAGAGGAAGATACCAATCGGGATTGGGGCTTGGGAGTATGAAAAACTTAAGAACAGAGATCTCAGGAGGCTACATTTTCCTCTTCGTGGCGCTCCGTGAGGAACCAGGGAAGGACGGACCGACGGCGTGCTGGCCTTGCTGCCTCCCCGACGTACACGTGCTCCTCCAGCTCGGACTCGGACCAGATGGCGCCGTCGGTGAAGGGAGAGCCGCGGGCAACGGCGCCGTCGCCTGGGTTAGGGTTAGGGATAGAGGAACAGAGGAGGAGGCGCTGGAGGGGGCAGAACGCAGAAGGAATCGAGCCAGGGCGGAATGGAACGAGGGGAGGGGGTCGCTCGGCTCGGGGTGGGCCTCTCGATGGCTAGATCTGTAGTTCTGTACGCTTAATGGGCCTTGCCGCCTGCGGTCCGCTTGGTCGGCCCGGATAAAGACCGGACCGGACCGAAAAAAATTCGGTCTCCTTTTCTGGGCTCGGACCGGCTAGTTTTCCTGTCGGGCCTGGACCGTACGGGCCGGTCCTAAACGGGCCACGAGCGGGCCAGAAAGCCCGCTCGTGCCGTCCAGGCTGAGAGACACCCCTGGGCGAGCTCGGTCCGGACGGGCAGCGTTACCCGTACGTGTGCGACCGCTGCAAGATGCCTTTCCAGACGCGCCAGGCGCTCGGCGGCCACCGCGCCAGCCACAATGGTAAGAAAGGCTGCTCCTGGCTCGAAAGAGAGGAGCTCGCCGCTGATTTATTTGGTGCTGTTTTATTTGACATTAGCCGATCTAAAATTAGATCTATAGGTTAACTATTACCATGTGTCCAGCTCTAGCAAATTTATATCGTGACTTACAATTATTTAATGAGTTGCATTAATACACAGCTAGCTCAATATTGCAAGCATCTACTCTCTGATTTCTCAACAGTTTGAAAGAGAATAACATGAGATTGTTTCTCCAGGTGTTGTGCCCATTTCATATAGATAGGGAAGGAGGAAAAGTGTCATAATGTATATGCATCAGATTAATGGATGATAAAAAGGTCGATCTAGTTCTAGTACTATACACGCATTAATTGTACTGTGATTTCCAAATCTTATCTTCACTGGCCGAAACCAAAAGTGGCTTTGCAAATAAGAATAGAAATAGTTTGTGTATTTATGTCTTCTAGTGAAACGTGAAGTGTGTCGCATGCTTACATAGCATTTCCCAAGTTAATGATGGTATTCACAATGTATATATTGGAGATATCTTGGCATCATTGGAGTAATTAAAGCGCTCTGTTTCGACTCTATATACGCTATGAGAGTTTCCTTGTTTTGATATAGGAAATCAGAAGAACAATGGGGCCAAGAAACATTTCCGAAACAAAAATATCCAAATATTCATGAAACAGAACAATGTATGTCGAATACAGCGTTATTCAAAACCAACATCGTTCCATTTTCAGCTGCATGGATATACATTTGTAATGCTAGTGCACTGCAATAAATTGGACACAAAAACAACTGTCCGAATCCGACTCGGATTCGGATGTCTAATTTGACCATCAAAGATTCCCACACAGTGAAAGACAGCTGGACACGGATAAGTGTTTTGAATCCAGCGCAATCCTAGATGATTTGGTACGACTGAAAGGTAGATATGACAAGGATCTGTTAGACATGGATACAAGTGTAGAACATCGGACTTATATTCATTTGATCATCCGACTTAATATTTTGAAGGAAGAACCTACCCATTAAAATATATATTTGTTACATATAAATTTACCTCTTATAGATATTGTGAAATTAATACCCAAGAAAAGTTTAGAATTATCTCACACTTGCTACTTAAAATAAACACAAAATTAATAATTGCTTGCTGTTAGAGAATACTGCTACACTAATACTAGTTCGTTTCTGCTCCGGTGCTCCCCCCCTGGGCTGAACGCGGGGTGGGAAAACACATCGACGGCCAGGATGAACCAAAAACGGTTCATAACGAGGGGCACGATCGTCTTTGTTGCCCCCGCGTATAGCCATCGAGGAGCCCTGGGAGGCCCGTACGGGCCCGGTTAGATCGTATGCCCGGCCGTATACGTATGCCCGTCCGTATACGGCGGCCTTTCGTGCACGCGTGAAGCCGCCCGCGCCCGCGCGCCCCCTGCAAAAAAAGAAGCCGCCCGCGCGTGGGGCAGCACGTGTCAGAGGTAGTTGCCAAAACTGTCCCATCATATAAATGTGGACGGCAACCACCTCCGGCTGCATCGCCCACCATTTCCCCCCGCCGCATCGTCTCCCTCTCTCCACTCCCCACTCCCTCTCCTCTCCAACTTCCTCATCTCCCTCACCGCATCCTCTCCATCGCAATGGCGGACGCAGGAGGCGAGCGCCCCGATTGGGGCGCAGATCTGGTGGAGCAGGCGAGACAGATCGCTGCGGGCACCTTTGTGAGGGGGCGTTCCGGCGTCCAGCGCGGTGCTCCCTCCGCTGCAGATCTGGAGAAGGCGGGGGCGGGCCGCAGCGGCGCGGTCCAGCCAGATGAGCCCGCTCTGGCCAACTCCGGCGAGGCGCAGAAGGTGGAGGCGGGCTCTGGCGAGGCGCAGAAGGTGGAGAAGGTGGAGAAGGTGGAGGCCGTCTCCGGCGAGGAGGAAGCGGAGCAGAAGGTATCTGCGGCTAGCTTTTAGTTGGTAGTTTTTAGATTGTAGGGTTTGTGGTCAGAACTTTGCTTGGTTAGATTTGTTGGAGGAGGGTTTTCTCTGCATTAGGGTTTTCCTGTATTAGATTCGTGCATGAATGGTGGACCACATATGATTATTAGATTAGGTTAGAAGTAGCCAGATTGAGGGATGGGGTTTTTTTAGATGCTTATTAGATTAGTAATGGAATTTTTGCAATTCTTTAGGTGTTTGGAGTCAAATATATACTTTTGTATTGGTTTGGGTTGGTGCCTGCTTTAGTTCTTTGGCTTGATGATTAATTAAATGGATGCTTAGATCTAGGGATTATGGCTGTCATAGTTGCAATTCTTAGATGCTTGATTGATGCATGTTGTCATAGTTGCAGTTATTTTATGCTTGATTGATGCCTGTCAGGCAGAGGTTATGAGATGGGTTGTGCATGGCCTTGTGCTTTTGGAAATTGTCTACGTGAGATGATTAGATGGTGCATTAGTTTGGTTGTAAATATAGTGAAGGATGTGCTCATGTACTGGGTGTTGTCATGTTAATCAAAAAGAGCTTCTCAAGGGCTGGATTTTTTTGTGCTGGATTGGGGCTTCTGAAGGAGAGGGGAAGCGTGGTCGAGGGGAAGGGGCAGTCTATGCTTATTTACTTTGGTTTAGTAGAGGAATTTTGTCGTTGCTTCAGAGATGTTGACAGCATTGAACATCCTCTGCAATGCTGTTGCTTCAGAGATAAAAGCATCTTGGGGTTTTTTCAGATGCTTATTAGATTAGTAGTTGAATTTTTGCTTGTTAGAATTTAATTAGTATGAGGATGAATACCTTATTTAAGGGGGAATTTAAGGTCAGATAGACGTCATATGATTATTAGATCTGTAGTTCAATGCTGCTGACATTTATGATTATTTGATTTGATCTGTGGTTCAATGATAGTGGATGGAAACATATTGATTTGGAATGCATTAATTAAGATGTGCCAATGAATTGATTTAGATGATACAAGATTCATCTATATTATAATTTGTTGTTGTTTAGGAAAGTAATGAAATTTTAGATGTTTGTTGGAGATGTATGCATTTATAGTTGAAGTTGTACCTAATTAACTACTGCATTATGTTAATATGTGTAGGAGCTTTGCTGCATTGTCCCAAAAACAGTAATTTGTGCGTATTAAAATTTGTAGTTGGCTTCTGTAATTAGTATATACTATATGTAAAGTCTGAAGTAAACATTCCAACGCAGGATCCTAGCAACAAAATATACTATATGTTTCCATTAAGTAGTGTGTGTGTGTGGGGGGGGGGGGGTAATTCCCTCAAAAGTAAACTGTTGGGTTTCTCCAGGGAATGTCAAGAATCCAGCTTGCATTTTCATTAGCATTTATGAAGGACATCATTTGTCTGTTGATTGATTGCTTAGATTCTGTATTTATAAGGAAAGCATTTGGTCACTTGCAACATACCAATGTGGTTCACATTCACAATTTTGTTTGTAATGACATTCTGTGAACTACAATTCAATTCATTGTAATTGATGTGCTTGTTTGACAATATAGCAGGAGGAGGAGGATCTTGTGCGCAACAAGAGGAAGTGGGACAAGACTGGGTTCTACCCATATGAGTCTGATGAAGATGAGCCGTACGAGGTAAGGCCTAGTTCAAATGTTATTTCTGCATTGAGTTAGTATTATGTGTTTATAGTTTTTGAATGCATAATGTATTAATGTCAGTCATTAATTTGTGGAGTATGAATCTGGAGATGATGTGGTCGAGGGGAACTTTGAGTCCTTTGAAGAGAAGGAGGTGTTGAAGATCAGGGCCCAAGGACCTGCCAAGTACTACAACTGGAGGAATGAAAAGTACCGGTGCCCCTATTGCAGCAAGCCCAAGCCCAGGTCTGGGTTATTGGAGCATCTGATGGAACATTGCCGGGCTACATCGATCTCCAGTCATGACTACAGGATCATTGGTCAGCATAAGGAGCTCCTGAAGGTCCTGAGAAACCCCGACCTGTAGTCGTACATCATGCTGATCATCGAAAGCTGGAAGCCGTACTCATCATCAGTATATTTGATGATGTTTTACTTTTGGGAAAGCTGCATCTAGGTCTGAACTATGAGAAAACTTGATATATTAATGTAATGTAATGTATTGTGTGGTTGAACTGGATCTGTTGTGAACTGCCTGCTACCTATTAGAATGCAATCTATATATGTGTGGCCTTATCTTTAATGGTGGTGAATGCTTCCTTCATGTTTAGTTGTTGTTTCGATGGTGCGAAAAAAACAAATGGCACTTCAGTGTTGCTTGAGACATGCTGCAACACTTGTCTATGCTGTGGGCAAGTGCAACATGCTGCGCCCATGTGCCAATTATACCAAATATTGAATGTCGCAATGTTCCAAAATGGCTGTCATGAATTATAGTACATGGGGTTTAGTAAAGTTACTGATAATTGTTCATCCTCACACATTCCACCAACTCATAATTTGAATAAGCAAAAAGATCAAATGTTCCATCATTTGAACCTATGTTGCAATTACAGAGCAAATATTCCATCATCAAAGTGTGAAGGAATTAAATATAAAATTAGAAGAAAAGAAAATATACTTATTCAAAAAGATGTGTTTGATAAAAATAGCTTTTGAATTTTTTGTATGTTATTATTTGAGGGGTCATGTAATTTTTATGTTATTTTTGGAGTGATCAGGTAATTTTTATTTAAAGTGAAGGAAAAGGAAAAAATAAACAAAAGGAAAAGCATGGGCCATCCTAGCCATCTTGTAAACCTAGTTCAATAAATAAAAAATACAAAAAAATAAGAGGGCATTAAAAAGGTAAACAAATTTAAGAGGCCATTATAAATTAAAATAATTTCAAAAATATAGAAAGAATTATTTACAATGCCCCCCTGAGGTATAGACGGATGTTTTGACCGGTCAGTCTAGAGGGCATTATAAATTAATAAAAAATTCAGAAAAATATAAAACCTTTGGAACCCACCTTTGTTTGTTCAATAGATCATGTGTGCCAAAGTTGAGGTCATTTGGAGGTGGTCAAAAAAATGACCGCATTCCGGAGGGGCCATTTGGTCTTAACTTAAGCCAGTTTTTGAAAAGATGTGATTTTTCCAACCACCTCCAAATCACACAAAATTTCTTGAACATGGTGACCCACATGTGCCAATCATGGCTATGAAATAAAATTGGGAAAAAGAATTATTTACAATGCCCCCTGAGGTATAGATCGATGTTTTGACCGGTCAGTCTAGAGGGCATTATAAATTAATAAAAAATTCAAAAAAATATAAAACCTTTGGAACACACCTTTGTTTGTGCAATAGATCATGTGTGCCAAAGTTGAGGTCATTTGGAGGTGGTCGAAAAAATGACCGCATTGCGGAGGGGCCATTTGGTCTAACTTAAGCCAGTTTCTGAAAAAATGTGATTTTTCCCACCACCTCCAAATCACACAAACTTTCTTGAACATGGTGACCCACATGTGCCAATCATAGCTATGAAAGAAAATTTGGAAAAAGAATTATTTACAATGCCCCCTTGAGGTATAGACCGATGTTTTGACCAGTCAGTCTAGAGGGCATTATAAATTAATAAAAAATTCAAAAAAATATAAAACCTTTGGAACCCACCTTTGTTTGTGCAATAGATCATGTGTGCCAAAGTTGAGGTCATTTGGAGGTGGTCGCAAAAATGACCGCATTCCGGAGGGGCCATTTGGTCTTAACTTAAGCCAGTTTTTGAAAAAATGTGATTTTTCCCACCACCTCCAAATCACACAAACTTTCTTGAACATGGTGACCCACTTGTTCCAATCATGTCTATGAAAGAAAATTTGGAAAAAGAATTATTTACAATACCCCCCTGAGGTATAGACGGATGTTTTGACCGGTCAGTCTAGAGGGCATTATAAATTAATAAAAAATTCAGAAAAATATAAAACCTTTGGAACCCACCTTTGTTTGTTCAATAGATCATGTGTGCCAAAGTTGAGGTCATTTGGAGGTGGTCAAAAAAATGACCGCATTCCGGAGGGGTCATTTGGTCTTAACTTAAGCCAGTTTTTGAAAAAATGTGATTTTTCCAACCACCTCCAAATCACACAAAATTTCTTGAACATGGTGACCCACATGTGCCAATCATGGCTATGAAATAAAATTGGGAAAAAGAATTATTTACAATGCCCCCTGAGGTATAGACCGATGTTTTGACCGGTCAGTCTAGAGGGCATTATAAATTAGTAAAAAATTCAAAAAAATATAAAACCTTTGGAACCCACCTTTGTTTGTGCAATATATCATGTGTGCCAAAGTTGAGGTCATTTGGAGGTGGTCGAAAAAATGACCGCATTCGGGAAGGGCCATTTGGTCTAACTTAAGCCAGTTTTTTAAAAAATGTGATTTTTCCCACCACCTCCAAATCACACAAACTTTCTTGAACATGGTGACCCACATGTGCCAATCATGTCTATGAAAGAAAATTTGGAAAAAGAATTATTTACAATGCCCCCCTGAGGTATAGACTGATGTCTTGACCGGTCAGCCTAGAGGGCATTATAAATTAATGAAAAATCCAGAAAAATATAAAACCTTTGGAACCCACCTTTGTTTGTGCAATAGATCATGTGTCCCAAAGTTGAGGTCATTTGGAGGTGGTCGAAAAAATGACCGTATTCCGGAGGGGCCATTTGGTCTAACTTAAGCTAGTTTTTGAAAAAATGTGATTTTTCCCACCACCTCCAAATCACACAAACTTTCTTGAACATGGTGACCCACATGTGCCAATCATGGCTATGAAAGAAAATTTGGAAAAATAATTATTTACAATGCCCCCCTGAGGTATAGACCGATTTTTTGACCGGTCAGTCTAGAGGGCATTATAAATTAATAAAAAATTCAAAAAATAAAACCTTTTGAACCCACCTTTGTTTGTGCAATAGATCATGTGTGCCAAAGTTGAGGTCATTTGGAGGTGGTCGAAAAAATGACCGCATTCCGGAGGGGCCATTTGGTCTAACTTAAGCCAGTTTTTGAAAAAAATGTGATTTTTCCCACCACCTCCAAATCACACAAACTTTCTTGAACATGGTGACCCACATGTGCCAATCATGGCTATGAAAGAAAATTTGGAAAAAGAATTATTTACAATGCCCCCCTGAGGTATAGACCGATTTTTTGACCGGTCAGTCTAGAGGGCATTATAAATTAATAAAAAATTCAGAAAAATATAAAACCTTTGGAACCCACCTTTGTTTGTGCAATAGATCATGTGTGCCAAAGTTGAGGTCATTTGGAGGTGGTCGAAAAAATGACCGCATTCCGGAGGGGCCATTTGGTCTAACTTAAGCTAGTTTTTGAAAAAATGTGATTTTTCCCACCACCTCCAAATCACACAAACTTTCTTGAACATGGTGACCCACATGTGCCAATCATGCGTATGAAAGAAAATTTGGAAAAAGAATTACTTACAATGCCCCCCTGAGGTATAGACCGATGTTTTGACCGGTCAGTCTAGAGGGCATTATAAATTAATAAAAGATTCAAAAAAATATAAAACCTTTGGAACCCACCTTTGTTTTTGCAATAGATCATGTGTGCCAAAGTTGAGGTCATTTGGAGGTGGTCACAAAAATGACCGCATTCCGGAGGGGCCATTTGGTCTTAACTTAAGCCAGTTTTTGAAAAAATGTGATTTTTCCCACCACCTCCAAATCACACAAACTTTCTTGAACATGGTGACTCACATGTGCCAATCATGGCTATGGAAGAAAATTTGGAAAAAGAATTATTTACAATGCCCCCCTGAGGTATAGACCGATGTTTTGACCGGTCAGTCTAGAGGGCATTATAAATTAATTAAAAATTCAGAAAAATATAAAACCTTTGGAACCCACCTTTGTTTGTTCAATAGATCTTGTGTGCCAAAGTTGAGGTCATTTGGAGGTGGTCAAAAAATGACCGCATTCCGGAGGGGCCATTTGGTCTAACTTAAGCCAGTTTTTGAAAAAATGTGATTTTTCCCACCACCTCCAAATCACACAAAATTTCTTGAACATGGTGACCCACATGTGCCAATCATGGCTATGAAATAAAATTGGGAAAAAGAATTATTTACAATGCCCCCTGAGGTATAGACCGATGTTTTGACCGGTCAGTCTAGAGGGCATTATAAATTAATAAAAAATTCAAAAAATATAAAACCTTTGGAACCCACCTTTGTTTGTGCAATAGATTATGTGTGCAAAAGTTGAGGTCATTTTGAGGTGGTCGAAAAAATGACCGCATTCGGGAGGGGCCGTTTGGTGTAACTTAAGCCAGTTTTTGAAAAAATGTGATTTTTCCCGCATGCACTATCTACAAGCAGGACCATTCAGGTCTACCGGAGGTCAGGTCTGAAATTGGTTTCCCTTGATGGTCCCACCAAATGATCCCAAAATACATGCATACCCTACGGTGACCATGGCTTGCATGCGTGACAAGTATCGTTTATTTGCGACACTCGATGCAATTTCTAGGGTTTTCTTGCGAGAAAACCCTACAACACTGCCCCCACGTGACGCAACGTGCGTTTTGTGTCCGAATTCATGCACACCTTGCCTGGGGGACCACATTGGCCAAGCCTAGATGCTCCAAAAAGTTGGGGTCATCTCATGCATGCTTCCACATGCACCATGTACAAGCAGGACCATTCGTGTCTGCCGGAGGGCAGGTCTGAAAGTGGTTTATGCGTAACCTACGATCTCACGAAATGATCCCAACCACTCGATGCATGTATAATATTGTAGAAATGATAGAGATACTATAAATATTGTTGAACATATACAAGTATACAATAACTAATACGTGTCACAAATAGTTTTTTTTACGGATGAACCAAAGATATTTATTTTGAGGGAAGAAACAATGCAGGTAGGTGGGCCGGCCCAAACCGCAAATAAGTGTCGGATCCATATTGTGGAGCCCACAACACTGTGCTTTCCATGCACGTCGATCACACGCACGTCGATCACGGGAGTAGTTGCCGTTCTGTTACACAATTCTGGGATCGCGCTAATCCATATGTTCCTAATCCCTACGATTGAGGATCACGTTCAGCCTCGCTTCAAAGGAGGAAAATATAGATCACGAGATTGGCCACAGGGAAGTTACGACGACCTAGGCGTCGACCTCGTGTATAATCTACTCCTCCTCGCACATGTCGTCGACTAGATCGACTCCTGCCGGCGAGGCGTCGACAGCTCCGTCCGCCGCATCCCACACGCCACAAAAACCCCGAGAAGATCAAGGTCGTCCGCACGTGCAGGCCGACCTCAACGAACTACGTCGAGAACGCATCGCCGACTTCTTTCATCTTCGTCGACCGATCAAGTAAATTGTCCTCCTTCCCTCGCTCTTTCATAGCAAGCTACTTCCTCCGTGTCGTTGCTTTGATGGACTTAGGTTTACCACATATTTTCAACTAGTATGAACTGGACTAGATGCGTTCTGACCAGATGGCGTAGATGAAAACATTCTTTGGTTCTTTCATAGCATGGTAGAATAAGATGTTGTTTCTCGAGAAGCATGATGCAATACATTTTTTGTCACAAGATCCAAATATATTTTTGTCACACGATCCAATTATATTGTTGTGCACATAGAACATTAAAGAGTTATTAACATTAGATGTTGATGAGCCTCAAATAGATACCATTGCTATAGACTCTAGTTTATTTACAGGTGAACAATTTGTCACCCTGTTAGTAAGACAACCAGACGAATAAGTAACAATTTACCATATTAAATTTATTGATTATATAATTTAAATGATACTCAAAGAACTTGATCAGATGCAAGTAAATTCAATTACCAATTGTAGTTATTTTTTTATTGCCTCATGTCAGCACACACTTGGCTGCATGTTGCAGTATACATGGTGATAATATTGTATTTCCATTAGTGTTATTTTTGCATTAGTGTTAGCTACTGCCAGAAAGTTTTATATTTTTGCATGCCTATTGTTATTTTTTCTTTAGTGTTAGCTAATGTCACGAAGTTATATATTTTCTTTCAACGGGATGGACGAGTTGAATGGAGAAATAGTATGCGCAGTTGAGAAATGGTGCAAGCTTGTTGCAGATCTATCGAGCGGTCAACGCGCTAGACTGGCTGATACATCGTTGCGCAGCATGCTGCAAATACCATCTATTAAGAAGCGTACCCTGCTGATTAGGTATATGATTGAGAATTTTCAGGCCACCACGGTGCGGTCGACGTCGAGTGCATCTTTAACCTCGAGAACCAAGGACTGTCCGCTTCGGACATTCTGACTGAAGAAGGCGAGGACATGAAGGAGCGGGTGCCGCCACAATTTCTCAGTAAGATGTCAGAAAACATAGTGATAGATAATCTCATTGAGGACATAATTAAAAGTAAAGCCACCGACGATGATTTCCTTTGCAAAGTAGTGCTGGTCCTGTTAGGAACAATTATTGCTCCCATGTCGAGCAAGATTGTGCCAAAGCAGTACTACGCTTTGGTCTACGATGTGAAACGTATTTCAAAGATTAACTGGAATGCCTTCACCATGCGTGTTCTCCTTGATTGCCTTCGCATAGTGAAGAAAGGCAAAAACCTCCGCCAATGGCCGAAAGGCAATTTGGCTTTCTTCCAGGTACACATATCAGACCTATTGCATAATGTCAATTATCATATCATTGCAAAATTTATGTGATGTATTTTACTAACTCTAAATCCTTATATTTTTTTGTAGTACTTGTACTGGGAGAAGGTGCAACCGGTCAAAGGCGAATGCGCCTATAATCCCAACTTGTCTATACAACCTCTTATGAGGAACTGGACAGAAGGCGCAGCCACTAGGAGAGATAGGTTCGACTATGATAATGGGCGCGGCCGTGGTAACGTAAGGGTAAGTCATTGTGTTTCGTCTTTATTAAATGTTTTGTAACTTAATACTATTTATTTTTCATTCATCACATGTACTTCAATATCGCATGCAGATCGAAAATAATATCACCCAGGAGTATAGGGCTCAGGAGCCCAACATCCCAAATAATGCACCTAACATGAAGCCAAAAACCAAGCCTGCAACTGGAAACGCAAAGAAGTCGACGTCAGCCGTATTGTCGGAAGATTTGATGGAGCTTCTAATGAAGCGGTGCATGGACTTCATACACACCGAGATGAGGCAAATCCCTGATCAAGTAGCTAAGGTATCACACCCAAACTTTATACTTTACAGTATGTTTCCTGTTTTAAACCATCCTACCATTACTAAGTTTATATTTCTATTGCAGAGGTTGTTGGAGAAGTTGAACGAAGAAGGTGTCATGTACAAGCCGGCTGCTGCCGTGCCATCCGCGGAGAATGATCCGGACGAAGTGGATTCGTTCGAGAATGGTCCATATGAAAAGAAGGAATTCGTGTACAAGGAAGACATGGACAGTGATGGAGAGCCGATCATTGACATGACGCAGCCTGAAGTGCTTCCCGACCATAAAACCGTACCTGAGGTACTATGTATTTATCTATTTGTCTATAATTTTCTCGTTTAATTTTTTTCGTCCAGAAATGTTCACACGATTTAGTTTGCGAAACAGAAAACCCCATCGAAGCTGAAAGGACACAAGGAAGCTTCACCTATTAAGCGTAATGTTGTATGTGGGGGTACATCGGAAAACCCTTGGGTGGTTGGTACTTCTACTCAAGCACCTTCATCGGACATAGACATTTGTCTATCTTCTGTCAGCAAGTTCATGGCTAAGGCGAATGGAAAAAAAGGTGGAACAATCGATAAGGATGAGGAGGTTATGTCCGGTAAGCGGAAGCGGACCGTTCCCAAGAAATTTGATTCCCCCTACGCACTTGACAAGCCCGGCAGGCGTACTAGCCTTGGTCAGAGAACCTCTGGTACCAGTACTGCTACTAGAGGTCTCGTAACTAACATTCTTAATTTTTTTATTTACTA
Organism: Triticum aestivum; assembly: GCF_018294505.1. Classification (NCBI taxonomy): domain Eukaryota; kingdom Viridiplantae; phylum Streptophyta; class Magnoliopsida; order Poales; family Poaceae; genus Triticum; species Triticum aestivum. The sequence continues at coordinate 729,185,554 of NC_057812.1, forward strand.
CCAATGCATATGATCACCATTGTTGACGTTCATATTATTTCATGCAGCTCTATTTTCAAACAATAATGTGCCGGAGGATGTGGCAGATGAGTTGACGCCGGAAATAATTGATGCAGCTGTTTCATTTGTGAAGTTAGCTGCTAGCACTGAGAAGAACAAGAAGAAAACAATTTACTACAGTGAAGGCCGTGGCATAACTCTGACTTCCAAAAGGATTCTACCGGTACTATCTCATAGATGGTTGTCGGACGAAGTAAGTACTACTTGCATGTCCTCTTTATAAGATGCTCAAAAATCTATGTCTCAACTCTCAACATGTAATGCGCTGATATCCTATGCAGGTTATTGATGCTTATATGGGACATTTGGAGCTGCGTGTTGGTCATGATCGTTACCTCTGTCTAGTGTGGAGGTCCAAATTGCTTATAGATCGTGCTATCGCACATGACGATCCATTGCCATCAAGCTGCAACATGGATAGTGCTCTGACCAAAGCTGGGGCAGTTAATAGGGTCATGAAAGAGTATAATGTGCGTGATAAGGTACGTAATGTTTGTGATTCTTCACTACATGATAGTTCATCAAGTATTTCTTTTGATCCGTAATGGTTTTTTGCACTGTAGACGTATATCGCGTTGAATATCGACAATAGCCACTGGATGACCATGGTCATGCACATGATCAAGAAAGAATTCCAAGCTCTCGATTCGCTCTATCCTCTGGACCTGACTAAGAGGACTGTTAAAGCACTGGTAATGTAACCAACATTTGTACCATTGCTCTTACATATTGTTTATGATTGATCTTTAACACTATCCTCTTTATAGCGAATGGCTATAGCACACGATATGCGCCAGGCGAATCTTATTACACCAGGGAAATATCCGGACGTAAGTAAGTGGCCTATCAAGGAGTATGGCATACCCCAGCAAGAGGATCGGTGAGTTAATAGGACACCATGCACAATCAAACAACAACACATATGTTTGTATTGCCCACCGCTAATGTTTGCATATGTACCAGGAACTCTTGTGGCCTTTTTGTCACAGAATGTCTAGAACATTGGGACGGGGACAAAATCACCCGCAAATTTACACAGGTATGCTGTTATTTTCGTTTGTAGACTAGCTACTATGGTGGTGTAGCAACTTCGGTTCATGCAACCTTTATGTCATTTTTTGCAGGCCACCGTTAACGCAAGGAGAGGATGTTTCGTCACAGAGTTGACTATGTCACCTTCAAACTCGATGGAGTGTGTGAAGAACAAAATTCGCGAAATCGCAAGCAAAACGCGCCTGAAGAATTCATGCGGCATGCAAGATTGAAGTTTTAGTGGTTTGAATTTAGTCCGGTCGAAGGTTTCGACGGCATGATTATCTTAGGGGTTCTATCATTTTTATGTAATAAACAGGGAACGTGCATGTGTATTGTGTCTGTCAGACAATTTGCTCGTACAATACAATTCGGTCATAAAATTCGCTCGGAGAAGACAATTTGGTCGTACCAATAAAGTTTTGGCTTCACTTATCAATTGTTCTTGCTTAATATTTTTCTCCTTCTCCAATTTTTTATAAATGTATTTTTCATGGCTTAACTTATCAAGTGTTCTTGATTAATATTTCTCTCCTTCTCCAATTTTTTATAATAGTCTATTTTTCTCTTCAACTGCTCTCGTAAGTTTCATATTAAAATTTTCACAATCTTAACTTTTTTTAAAACTCTACCAAGCTTAGCATTCTGCCTTAGCTATGTGCATGTCATCATCTTGCATAATCTCCTAGTAATTCCCCCTCATCACATTATTATGAAAAGTAGTCATGGTAGATAAGTAAATATATCGAGCCATAATGTAATATTACACTCATCAAAGTCATGTCAGCTCGTTGGCTCTATCGCGTGTTATCAGGCATCATGTTTTTCTAGTTTGTTTTACAAACCCGTCGTTTTTTAATTATATGTATAATTAACTTTTTCTGTCCTCATCATAATGCCAGGCACGGCCCATCTAACCACGTGAGGGGCCCCACAGGCGGGCTATCTTCCCGGCAGCGCTACACCAGCCCATTTTGCCAGGTTCACATCGATCTTTCCCCTTTTCTCGTTTCGCTTTCCAAATCCCTAGCCCTCCCTCTCTATTTGCGCATCCAAATCTCGACGGCGAAAGCATGACAGCGAGCTGGGCGTCGGGCGGCAGCGGCGGCGGCGAGAAGAGATGTGGCGACCGCAAGTTAGGTCGAACCCTGGGTCCTGCAAGCAGGTGGGCCAGATTCAATGGCATAGGAGGCAGCGGCGGCGGATCTAGTGGAACAGGGGACGGGGGTTTCGTGGGCGGCGGTGGGCCGGGAGAACCCGCGGCTAGGGTTTCTTCAGTGCTACACTTTGGTGGCAAAAAGGTAAGTTCTTTACCATTGTTCTTTACATCCCAGCATTATCGCCCATAATTCATCACCTGTGGCCATGACAAGCTTCATCTATGTGGTCGTCAGGAAACTCCTAGTGGTCGTGTCTGCATAGATGCAGACAATTTTGGCAGCGCACTCGGGGGATGTGTGTTTCAGGTTAGTCTACTGGCCATGATCTTCAAACTAGTACTGCTATTGCGGTCAAGCTGCAAAAAAGTTCAGTGTTTAACGCTTGCAGCGACAAGTTCAGTTATAAAATGACTTGAATTGCTCATGATTTATTTAGAATGATATCACTTCTGAGTATGTTGAATGGGTTGATGGGGAGTGGGATAGCAAAGCAAAGTCAGTCATTAATTATCTTGCCATGAAGAACAAGAAACTGGAGACTAAGATTACAGAATATGAAGCTGAAATTAAAAGGAATGAGAAAGAAAAGAGGTCAATGGTTAAGATGCACAAGGAGATATTGCTCTATGGGGATAGGATTTTAGGATTTGGAGGTCTTCTGTATCTTGGCCTGCTTGCTATTATGATTGTTGTCATAGTTAGCAAGTAGATTGTTCATAAAGTTATTGACATCATTGTAATTGACATGATGAAATGATGCTGAATTATTTGCTATTCAGTTTATGGGCAAAGTGTAACAGAGATTGCAACATAAATAACATGGGGCCATCATGATTGGTAGACAGTGCACTTTTGGCATGTTCTATATTTGGCAGACAACGCACTTTTGGCATGTCCTGTATTTGACAGACAATGCACTTTTGGCATGTTCTATATTTGGTATATGATGCACATGGGCACATCACCTAGCAACACTACTGATTTATGTAGCAGACTAGTTCATTGTCTTGTTGCAATATAGGAGCAACATCTAGCAGCTTCCATGCAACACTGAAGCAAAGCAACAATACCTATTCAATAATCAGAAATTTAACTGAACTTGGCACTTAGGGTGAGCAGTAGATATTCAGTTCTTCAGCCACAAAGAACCCGATCAAACCGTACTGATTGCATAACTTATATGCTTACATATAAAAGCATACCTAACCAACATCAAACCCAAAATAATGTTAACTTATATGCTGAAACATATAACAGCATACCTAACTTAATATAACCAGCAGCTTCCTCCTCCTTCAGCAAATGTGCCCATCTTCACTTCTTCAGAAATTTGAGGCGGCGTGAGAGGCGCACCACACACGGAGAAGCCTTCTTCTTGACCACCGTTCTGTTGGACAGCTGCGCCACCTGATCCTGAGCCACCTCCTCTGCTTCCACCTTCACTATGTTAGGGAGGAGGGGAAGGAGCTCGACGTCGATGGGCATTGTCTTGCCACCCTCGACGGCGACCGGCGCTACCATCTGCACAGCGTCCTCCTCGCCCTCCTCATGCTCATCAGGGATGACCAGTACCTCCTCCACGTCGTCCTCCACGACGTCAAAGCCGAACGGCAGCACTGGCTTCGACACATGGCGGACCTGGTAGTCCGGGGTGACGGGCGCAGGGACAGCGAGCTCGACGTCGACGCGGCCCGCCCTCGACGCGACGCGTGCTGAATCTGGCCACAGCGTCATGGTGGTGGAGCGGTACATCCACCACCTTGCGTGCTAAACAAGGGAGTCGCTCAGCGTGGCCTCTCGCATTGCCCACACGAGTAGGACAGCAGGCGGGACACCGCGGCCATAGGGGAAGGCAAGCTTCTTCTCAGCGTCGGTGAGGACTTTGACGAGGCCACGCGCGTGGTTGACCAACATCTCCGTGCTGGGGAACCAGCCGCACACCTCCGTCAACTGCGCGCGCCACCCCTCGCCATCGCCGGTGAGGTGCAGCATCGCTCTCTGCCAGCCGAGGCTTCTCTTCATGGAGGCGGTTGCAGCGGTCGCCGGCGAGGGTATTCTCGATCTATTGTAGGTGGGGATAAGAGGGGAGTTCGAACTGGCGCCCGTGGGAGGTGGGTGAGTGTGTGGTGGGGAGGAGAGTGGTACAGTTACTTATTTAATGGCATTTAGGACGTGGGCAGGGGAAACGTACAATAATATTCTTTCTACCTCCCGCCCCGGTCATTACACAGTAAAGAATTTTTTTGATTTTTGTTTACAGGGAAACATCTTACTTTATTTAAACAAAGACTGGGATCTCGTCTGCTAATACACTAAGGATACAATCAGGGGGCCAAAGCCTCCAAGTATGAGCCGGCCGATTAACACAGTAAATATTTGAAGCAAGTGTTCTACTCTTGTTCCTTCTCCACTTTTCTGCACCTGATAGAAGACAAGCTAAGTTAATGAATGATACAAACTTTAATAATCCACAATGCATACAAACACTTACTTCTCATTTAGTTTGCATTTCTTGCTACGTCTAGTGTGTCCTACCAATTTGCAAGCGCCGCACCGGGTTTTCAACTCATCAAAAGAGAGTGGTCTACCATTTTTCGAGACAGGGCGGCTCTCATCTGCCTTTGTTGCACCTTTGCTTGACACTTTCATAGGATCTTTAACCTCAATCATGTTGCCTTCACCATCGTCCACATATTCAACTACACACTTACTGATGTCATTTGTTTGCTTCAACAAATTTTCCTCTAGCAGATCGTACTCATGACTCTTAGCTATCATAGCCTTCAAACTCTCCTGTAACGGATCCCACAAAGCAGGGTGTGTTTGCATGCCGCATGCATAGCTTCAGACGCTAACACACTGACCTGGCTATATTTCATTCTTTCCCCGGCCCCAGTCCAACCAAATCCCAACAGATCGCTTGTGCGCCTCGCGGGCAGTCCCAACCTTGCTTCTTTCGTGAACCGAATAAGAACTAAACACTTTGGCATTTCAGATATGTTCAAGTGCTTCAGTACATGGAATATGTGCTTGCAAGGTAGACCCTTTCGAATCATTCTTCTACAGCTGCACCTTATAGTTTCTGCGGAATTTACTGGTGTATACTCCACCCAAAAACGGCGCTTCCGGTTATTCTTCCAGGCCACGATGTACTGCTGTGATCCGTCTCCCAGCTTAATTTGTACAATCTCCATGCCGTCAATTTTTCTAAGATCATCCTGCAACATATAGAAGTTTGCTGGAGTGAAGACGTGAGAAGCAGGTATCTCAAGTTCCCTCGAGCTAGTAACTGGCACCGGTAAACTCTGTGAGGCCGTGCAATCATCTCGCGCCTCGTTTTCACGGATACGCACAACGGCGTTCTCATAGTGCAAAATCATATCCACCAGGGTCATTTCACCGTCTAGGTGGAGGTGAAGGCATGAGTTCAGGCTTTCACTCCGCTGGTTGCTTTTCATGCCAAGCCAAAACCCCTCTGTTAGATATGCCGCGGCCCACAGTCTTCTCTTCTTATACATCCGCCTCAACCATGTTACAGTTTTTTCCGACTGCCATTTTTTGGAAAATGCGTGCCATCTCTCCTCAAACGTTGTCGTGGACGTGCTGTAGTACAGAAGAGTTCGAAACTCCTTCAAGGACTTGTGACTGAGGTGAATCTTCATATTTTTCTCTATGTGCCACGTACATATACGGTGCCACACGTCTGGCAAGACTTCGCGAATTGCCTTGATCATCGCAGCGTCGGCGTCTGTGATTACACTCTTAGGCATCTTTTGACACATGGACCTCAAAAACGTCTGCAGAAGCCACACGTATGTCTCCTCGGTCTCGTCCGAAACTATGGCACAACCAAAAACAGTGGTCTTCCGGTGATTGTTAAGACCAACAAAAGGTATGAATGGCATACCATAGCGGTTCATCTTGTACGTGCTGTCAAATACAAGCACGTCGCCGAAGTCCTCATAGTCATGACGAGACTGGGAGTCGCACCAGAACATCCTATTCAAATGTCCTTCCTTATCTAGCCTGTACTCGAAAAAGAAGCTAGGATCCCTCTGTTTCCTACTGGCCATGATGCCTATGGCTGTGGCAGCATCACCTTTTGAAAGCAGCTTCCTCTTCTCCTTGGCGCAAAGGTTGTATATTTCACGCCTGGTAAAACCAACACCGCCGTACCATACATGGTTGCTGATGAAGCAATCCATCATGTCGTGAATTCTAATCCCTGCAGCTCCCATGGACATTATCTCATGCTTCTGGTACTCTTTGATTTTTCTGTGGGACCAAAGAAAAGGTACCTCGTCCGGTCCTGCCAACATATGGCTATGCTTGTCCTCAAAACTTTCAACATACCAAACCCCACGCTTTTGGTCAAGCTTGACGGTCAGGTGCGCTTTGCAAAAGCAGCGTGTCTCGGGTCTGAGCCTACGGCTGTGTCCTTCCTCGGTTAGCAACTTGCTGTCACGTTTCCCTTGTCTTGAACAAACAAACCGCCTATAACGCATATGACGTGACTCTGTTTTGCTATACTTGACCTTATTCTTTCTAATGCTGAAACCATTATCTCTAGCATAGCTGTTGTAGAAATCATACGCAGCATCGTGAGACATAAAGGTCATTTCCATTATCAGCATGAACATATCCCTCTTATCATCTGCACTGGCAGTATCTTGGACATTCTTTGCACCATCATCTTGTGTCACCTACACAATCAAACCACAGCCATGAAAACAGATTTCTATGGTTTAACATTACTTACTTCCATAGAACATTGATTACACACATACCTCACTCATGATGACGACGACTCGGACTCCCCAGAACCAGGTGCATCTAATGATTCGTTGTTAAGGCATGTCTCCGCGTCGGAATCACCGTAATAGTCGTACGCATTATGACATTCAGAAATGAACTGAATAATACAACACAAATACATAATTACTTATCATATAATATTCCAGAAGAAATTCGATTTGCATGCCAACAAAATATTTCACTTACGTACCTGACTAATGTAATCTTCATTCGAGAGCTCCGAGTTGTTTTCCTGATCATCATCAAGCTCATTGATCTATAAATTTTCAACACAAAGAATTAATGTTGTCGGATGCCACCAAAAAATTACAACATGACAATGCCACTCACATTAAGATCGTCCCATTCGTTCCCATTCTCTGACCGATCTTCACGATCTGAATTTTCATCATCTGACCAATCTTCTATCCAGTCTTTCATCAGTTCTCCATACTCCATGTCTACCATGATATCAGTTAACTCCTCTTCCGCCATTTCCTACAACCAATAATATGTATCATCACATGTGCAAACATTATCAATGATGAAATATAAAACACATAGCACACGATCACAGATGTTATGTAAACAACCGCAACCGAGGCCATTCAGATCTGCCAAACTTAGTAAGGAAGATGGCCACGGCACCCGTCGTGATCACTTTCAATCGCGAGGAACTGCACGATCTCAAAACCTAGCTAGATCTGTGATTACCTCTGCCGCCGGATACCTAGGTTAGCCGCCACATCAAATAACGATACTGGTGGTGCGCACAGCCGACGGCAACCGACGCTACGTGAACCCAGATCACGAGGAGCAGCACTACCGGAACAAAATCCACGATCGCATGCACCGCCGGGTAGCTAGGTTAACCACTGCCACTGGCGCGGCGGCAGTTCGTTCGATGTTGCCGCGAGCGAGACTAGAGGGGGACGCGGGATGCGGTACCTGTGCGCGATCGTTGGAGATTCACGACGTTGTCGCGCCCGCTGTCCGACGAGATCGCCAGCGACGAGATAGCCGCCGGTGGAGATCTACTACTTATGGAGCTGCGTCAATGCTCGCGAGATTAATGGAGCTGCTCGCGTGAATGATTGGAATCGGCAGGTCTTACGTGGACGTGGGGTCGTATCTATGTTTTTTTTTCGGACCAGGGTACTGTACATATACGGTCTGGGTTATACAGGGCTACACAGGGCTTGGATCTGGGCTGCGGCGGGTCAGGAAAAAAACAAATTCGCAGGCAAAAATACCCCTCCAAAATTAGGCACCGGAGCAGGGCTCATACTAGTTAGAGAATATCCACGTGACCCTCTCCTACCATTTCCACACACTCATCATGTCTCCAGCTACAGAGTCCTAGTACCACCGAGGTGTGTCGGGCGTCATTGCCTTGCATGGATATATAGAGATATAAACCACAGCCCGTGATGATGAGCGGATCAACGTGACAGGCCTTCACAGGTCACTTGGATATGTAATTAGGTCGATCAACTGACAAATAAAGAGTGCTCTCTTGAGCAAAAAATGCCAATTGGAGGCCTTAATTTTGAAATTTTCAAACCATGCTTTAACTATTCAACAAATACACATATACCCAGAGACATAGTGTACATGTGTCCAAATTTTCATGATAAAATAACGGCTAAATAAAAGAACAAATTTGTAGTCATGAAATACGCCTAAAATGACGGCTAAATAAAATGATGGTATTTCATCATGAAATTTTACACACATATACGTTACATCCTTGTGTACTTAACCATATGCACATACATGTCCAATGCAGTGTTACCTTGACTATAGTGTCACGTTCATGCAAGATTCCACATTTTACATGCCCATGTTAATTGGGTTCCCAATATTATATAATATCATGTTGAATATAACCTGTGTGTGCACAATGTCATCTTCCTAGGTTCATTGAGAACACGTTCACCCTTTTTAAAATAAATTACACAAAACTTCTGCAAAAAGGTTGCGTGCATCAATTGATGCAACAGCTAGAGGTGTAGCTGTGTTTTTAAAAAGGAAAATGGTATTTTTACCAAATGGGGCAGCTTATGTATTAGGATTGAAAATTTAGTGCATGTACTGGACCGGAGTGTTATGATTTTTTTGTTTCCAAAAAAGACTTTCTATAACGGACACCTCAATCCAAAAAGAATACCTACACTAGTATATGGGTTGATACAGTATATCTTAACTTTTTTAAGAATGTGTTTCTTCACCGTGACCTCATTCAAAAGATACTACAAGGGGAGGACGTGGCAAGACTGAGCACCATATGAATAATAGCCGATTTGACAATCGGACTAATATCTCGCTATGCTCAACACCCTCACATTTATTGAAGCCAAGGTCACCCCCTGTCCCTCCTTACATTGCACCTCGCCAACATACCATTGGTGTTGATTTTGGGTCAAACGATACATTTTGCAATGATGGCATTCACACATGTTGGACGAGGAACCAAAGACCAAGTGTCATTCTACAACAAAGCATTAAATACATCACATACTACATGACAACAGTTCAGACCATGGAGTGATATTTTATATGAAGAATTAATAGAAGAAATGGGTGAGAAAATACACTATGAAAGTTTTCCTTGGGGTCATGAAATAACAGGATATTTCCCATATGTGTGCATCTCGTGTGCATTGTGGGGTGGTTCTACTGGGATGGAACTAGGTGGAAAACATGGCTGAGGTGGTGCATAGAGAGAGGGTGCGAATGGATCGACAGAAAGATGCGGTCAACGGCACAAAAGACAAAGCGAGCTAGTGTGGAGCGGCAGCCGAGTGTGACATTGTCGAGTGGGAAACCCGTGATGTTGGGCTTGGTCCAGGTGACATGTTCAGAGGGGGTGGTACGGGTGTATTGAGTGGGAGGCGGTTTCGGAGTGGTTGTGGGTCTTAGGCACAAGGGTACAAGGTAGGTCGTGGTCAAAGCTGGAAGTAGACCAGGCGAAAGAGCTCAAGAAGCGTGGGATTCGTTGCGGGAGGCATGTGTGTATGTTTGCGTGTGATATATACACAAGGTAAATAATCTTATTAAAAATTACCATAGGAGGTAACTTAACTTTTTGAGTTTGAAGATCAAGACACTAATACACAGGAAAAATTAAGAATGATTTCACACTTGATAAATTAAGAATTATGTCATCATAATTAGAGAATGTTGCTACATTAATTCTAGTTAGCGGATATCCATATAACCCTCACATGCCATTTCCTACACAGTCATCATGTCTCTAGGTATGACAAATTTTTTCATGCTCCCTCTTACCTCCTGTTTTCACATGAGAGGTAAAAGTACTTAATAGATATGAGCCATTGATTTGATTAAGCAGTGGTCTGATTAACTCTCTCCTTCTTACCTCCCATGTGAAAAGAGGGGGTAAGAGGGAGCACGTTAAAATTACTCACTAGCTATATAGTTCGAGTACCACTGAGGTGTGTCAAGCGTCAGTGCCTTGCATGGATATAGAGACATTGAAAGCGCGGGTTTACTCCTGGGGGGTGAATGGGAGATGTTTAGAAATTCGTCAAACTCTGAGGAATTTGACGAAGATCAGAGTGAAGAAATAGAAATGCGAGGGAACTAAATCATCACAGGAATGAAAAGCATGCATACAGGATACATACAGGTGAAGAACATGAAATCATATAGGCATACAACCATGAGGAAGATGAACTGGAGAAATAAAATACAACATGATGAAAGTCTTCAGTTCAAGTTCTTCAAATTGTAGATCACAAATTCTTCAGCAGCGGAATAATGTAAGGGAAGGGTGAGGAATTTGAAACCAGCTGGTTGGCTCGGTGAAGACACTGCGATTTGGTAGACCAATTCCAGTTGTTGTATCAACTGTACGTCTGGTTGGGGCGGCTGACTCAGAGGACATACAGTCCTCACCGTATTCCTCTTGAGCTAAGGTCACTTAGACCTCGCCAATCACTCATGGTAAGTCTTCAAGGTAGACTTCCAAAACCTTCACAGACTTGTTCACCGGCACACCACAATGACTCTTGGGTGCTCAGAAAGTGACGCCTAACCGTCTGGAAGAATGTCAGTCTTCAAATGTAAAAGGTGGCATATGACATGGATCAATCTCTTCAGTGATGCTCAATCACTTTGGCTCTGGGTTTTTTCCCCCTTAGGATTATCTCAAAGTCGTCGGAGGATGGGTTGCTCTCCAATAACAAGTGTCATGTTCACTCTGATCAGCCAACCAACAAGTGGTTGTGGGGGCGGCTATTTATAGCCAGGGGCAACCCGACATGAATTGTCATAAATGCCCTTCTCTGATATGACCATTGTGAAGATAAGGATCCACTCGACAGCTGGCTCGTGGCGCAGCAATGGTCGGAATTTGAACTCTCAAATTCATCGGGGCACTCAATTTCCTCAGGCAGATCGCACTGGCGAACTCCTAACTCCTCAGCCTGACCAAATTCATGAGTGACTAGATGAACTTGGTCACTGTCGCTAGCAAATACGTCAGCTGTTCCGGAGATTTCCAAATGCTTCACTTGAAGCAAATTGTGTATGTATAGGTTTGAGCATCACTTTGCAAATGTGAACCATGATTCACCTAGACCCCCTTTAACATTATGATTTTTCTTAGGACTCAAATAAGAAGAAAGAAATTATGAAGACAAAAATCTTCACATCAATTTCTTCAAAGGCCGTACCAATTTCATCACCAAATTTTTCACTTGAAGAAATTCATTTTTAGGGGTTATCTTCCATTTGTTAAATCAAATCCTCAAGGACTATATCTCCTGTGTACACTCACAAACACATTAGTCTCTCAACCTATTTGTCTTCAATACTCCAAAACCACTATGGTGGCACTTGTTGGACTTACAATCTCCCCTTTTTGGTGATTGATGACAAATTGATTAGGTTTTCAACGGAAGTAAATAATTGAAGTGCAAATACAGAGTATGAGAAAATGTTCGTATAATTTCAAAAAAGCGTTCAAGTACTTTTTAAAATGTTCATGTAAATAAAATGTGTCATAGTTTTAAAAATATTCTTTCAGTTTTGAAAGAGTGTTAACGTATTTTAAAAGCATGCATGTATTTAAAGGATGCGGTCATGTATATTGAAACCAATCCTATAATTTTAGAAAGTGCTCACAACCTGTAAAGGTGTATTCATGGAACTTCAGAAGTGTTCACACATTCTAGTAAATGGTTCACGTAATATTAGAAAAAGGTTTCACCTATTTAATATTTGCTCATGTAATTTTGAAAAGTGTAACTAAAACAAAACAGAACCGGCAAATGTCAGATGCAACAAAAAAATGAATGCATGCCATTTTGTCCAAGAACGTAGCCTGGAATGAGTAGGGGGATACATATCGCTACAGTTTAGAGGGGGCAAGTAGAAATTGCTTTTTGTTTTAACATTTAGGGTTGAAGGGTATAATTACAAAGTATTCAATCTTGGGGGGAGATGGGCCCTGGATGGGCATACACTCAACATGAACCGGTCGTTGATAGACCATGACTCTTTTCTTGGGAGAGTACAACGATTGGTACCATGTTCTCTCGATGGAAACCTACACTGGCGGAATCCTGTTTTTTTTACAGCCGAGCGACTGACGTCCTATTTGACCTCTCAATGTAAACTATGACGGGTCTTAGCCAGGGACATAGCCTGGAATGAGCAAGGGGACATACATACGGCTAAACATTAGAGGGGGCACTACCAGGGAAAACCTTATACACAGAATCTTAGCAGCAGCAAGGTTTAAAAACAAACGCTACTGCTAATTAGCAGTAGCGGGCTCCAGGAAACCACGCTACTAATAGCCCAGTAGCAGTAGCGCTCTAGGTGAAATGAGAGCTACTACTACAATTGCCTCGGTGTTGCCCTCAGGCTAGATATAGTAGTAGCGCCCTTCTCCTGGACGCGCTACTGCTAGAGTACTTAGTAGCGGCGTTTTTCTTGAAAACTCGCTGCTGCTAAGTATCATATTCTCTTGCAACTAATTAAGTTTAGTCCCATACTGCTAAGCGAACAAGGTGTTTTACCACCTTGAATATGTTACTTCTCAAACTATCTCAAGCACTTGGTCTTCATTGAACTGTATGTGTAGGATTTGTGGCCGCAATATGAATTTTCACCTGTGGCTATACAGGTACGGTGAGGATTCATGTTGACTATTTAGATTCTACACAAAAAGATCAATGATGACCAATGTATATTTTTTATGTTTTTAGATGCTTAGCCTTAGCAGTAACGTTTTTTCAGGACAAATCGCTACTGATATTGGGCTTAGCAGTAGGGCGCTCCCTGTACCCATGCTACGGCTACAGCACAACAAAACACGCGGCCCGGCCCCTGATAACCCACAAGTATAGGGGATCTATCGTAGTCCTTTCGATAAGTATGAGTGTCGAACCCAACGAGGAGCAGAAGGAAATGATAAGCGGTGTCCAGCAAGGTATTCTCTGCAAGTAATGAAATAAGTGGTAACAGATAGTTTTGTGATAGGATAATTTGTAACGAGCAACAAGTAAGAAAAGTAAATAAGTTGCAGCAAGGTGGCCCAATCCTTTTTGTAGCGAAGGACAAGTCTGGAAACATGGGAATATCGTCAAGCTAGTTTTCATCACGTTCATATGATTCGCGTTCGGTACTTTGATAATTTGGCATGTGGGTGGACTGGTGCTTGGGTGCTTCCCTTACTTGGACAAGCATCCCACTTATGATTAACCTCTATTGCAAGCATCCGCAAATACAACAAAAGTATTAAGTTAAACCTAACCATAGCATGAAACATATGGATCCAAATTAGCCCCTTACGAAGCAACGCATAAACTAGGGTTTAAGCTTTTGTCACTGTAGCAACCCATCATCTACTTATTACTTCCCAATGCCTTCCTCTAGGCCCAAATAATGGTGAAGTGTCATGTAGTGGACGTTCACATAACACCACTAGAGGAGAGACAACATACATCTCATCAAAATATCGAACGAATACCAAATTCACATGACTACTAATAGCAAGACTTCTCCCATGTCCTCAGGAACAAAAGTAACTACTCACAAAGCATAAACATGTACATAATCAGAGGGATATTAATGTGCATATAGGATCTGAACATATGATCTTCCACCAATTAAACCAACTAGCATCAACTACAAGGAGTAATTAACACTACTAGCAACCTTCTAGCACCAATCCCGGACTTGAAGACAAGAATTGGATACAAGAGATGAACTAGGGTTTTGAGATGAGATCATGCTGATGAAGATGTTGATGGAGATTGTCCTCTCCCGATGAGAGGAGCGTTGGTGATGACGATGGCGATGATTTCCCCCTCCGGGAGGGAAGTTCCCCCGGCAGAACAGCCCCGCCAGAACCCTAGATTGGTTCCACCAAGGTTCATCCTCGTGGCATCGGAGTTTCATCCGAGAAGATGGCTTATCATTATTTTCCCATCGAAAGAGTCCATATAGCAGAAGATGGTCACCGAAGCGCCACCAGGGGGACCACGAGGTAGGGGGTGCGCCCAGTGTTGGGGAACGTAGTAATTTCAAAAATTTCCTACGCACACGCAAGATCATGGTGATGCATAGCAACGAGAAGGGAGAGTGTTGTCTACGTACCCTCATAGACCGAAAGCGGAAGCGTTAGCACAATGCGGTTGATGTAGTCGTACGTCTTCACGATCCGACCGATCAAGTACCGAACGCGCGGCACCTCCGAGTTATGCACACGTTCAACTCGATGACGTCCCTCGAACTCCGATCCAGCCGAGCTTTGAGGGAGAGTTCCGTCTGCACGACGGCGTGGTGACGATGATGATGTTCTACCGACGCAGGGCTACGCCTAAGCACCGCTACGATATGACCGAGGTGGATTATGGTGGAGGGGGGCACCGCACACGGCTAAGAGATCAAGAGATCAATTGTTGTGTCTTTGGGGTGCCCCCTACCCCCGTATAGAAAGGAGTGGAGGAGGGGGAGGGCCGGCCCTCTCTATGGCGCGCCCTAGGGGAGTCCTCCCGGAGGTCCCCTTCCAAGTAGATAGGAGCCTCATGAGGGAAGGGAAAGGGAAGGGAAAAGGAGAAGGAAGGAAGGGGGCGCCCCCCTCCCTAGTCCAATTTGGACCATCCCATGGGGAGTGGTGCGGCCACCCTTTGAGGCCTTTCTCTCCTTTCCCGTATGGCCCATTAAGGCCCAATACGAATTCCCGTAACTCCCAGGTACTCCCGGAAATACCAGAATCACTCGGAACCTTTCCGATGTCTGAATATAGTCGTCCAATATATCGATCTTTACGTCTCGATCATTTTGAGACTCCTCGTCTTGTCCCCGATCTCATCCGGCACTCCGAACTCCTTCGGTACATCAAAACTCATAAACTCATAATATAACTGTCATTGAAACCTTAAGCGTGCGGACCCTATAGGTTCGAGAACAATGTAGAAATGACCGAGACACGTCTCCGGTCAATAACCAATAGCGGAACCTGGATGCTCATATTGCCTCCCACATATTCTACGAAGATCTTTATCGGTCAAACCGCATAACAACATACGTTGTTCCCTTTGTCATCGGTATGTTACTTGCCCGAGATTCGATCGTCGGTATCCCAATACCTAGTTCAATCTCGTTACCGGCAAGTCTCTTTACTCATTTCGTAATACATCATCTCGCAACTAACTCATTAGTTGCAATGCTTGCAAGGCTTTAGGTGATGTGCATTACCGAGAGGGCCCAGAGATACCTCTCCGACAATCGGAGTGACAAATCCTAATCTTGAAATACGCCAACCCAACAAGTACCTTTAGAGAAACCCGTAGAGCACCTTTATGATCACCCAGTTACATTGTGACAATTGGCAGCACACAAAGTGTTCCTCCGATAAACGGGAGTTGCATAATCTCATAGTCATAGGAACATGTATAAGTCATGAAGAAAGCAATAGCAACAAACTAAACGATCAAGTGCTAAGCTAACGGAATGGGTCAAGTCAATCACATCATTCTCCTAATGATGTGATCCCGTTAATCAAATGACAACTCATGTCTATGGTTAGGAAACATAACCATCTTTGATCAACGAGCTAGTCAAGTAGAGGCATACTAGTGACACTTTGTTTGTCTATGTATTCACACATGTATTATGTTTCCGGTTAATACAATTCTAGCATGAATAATAAACATTTATCATGATATAAGGAAATAAATAATAACTTTATTATTGCCTCTAGGGCATATTTCCTTCAGTCTCCCACTTGCACTAGAGTCAATAATCTAGTTCACATCGCCATGTGATTTAACATCAATAGTTCACATTACCATGTGATTAACACCCATAGTTCACATCGTCATGTGACCAACACCCAAAGGGTTTACTAGAGTCAATAATCTAGTTCACATCGCTATATGATTAATACCCAAAGAGTACTAAGGTGTGATCATGTTTTGCTTGTGAGGAAAGTTTAGTCAACGGGTCTGCTACATTCAGATCCGTATGTATTTTGCAAATTTCTATGTCAACAATGCTCTGCATGGAGCTACTCTAGCTAATTGCTCCCACTTTAAATATGTATCCAGATTGAGACTTCGAGTCATCTGGATCAGTGTCAAAACTTTCATCGACGTAACCCTTTACGACGAACCTTTTGTCACCTCCATAATTGAGAAACATATCTTTATTCCACTCAGGATAATTTTGACCAATGTCCAGTGATCTACTCCTATATCACTATTGTACTCCCTTGCCAAACTCAGGGCAGGGTATACAATAGGTCTGGTACACAGCATGGCATACTTTATAGAACCTATGGCTAAGGCATAGGGAATGACTTTCATTCTCTCTCTATCTTCTGCCGTGGTCGGGTTTCAAGTCTTACTCAACTTCACACCTTGTAACACAGGCAAGAACTCCTTCTTTGGCTGTTCCATTTTTAACTACTTCAAAATTTTGTTAAGGTATGTACTCATTGAAAAACTTATCAAGCGTCTTGATCTATCTCTATAGATCTTGATGCTCAATATGTAAGCAGCTTCACCGAGGTCTTTCTTTGAAAAACTCCTTTCAAACATTCCTTTATGCTTTGCAGAATAATTCTACATTATCTCCGATCAATAATATGTCATTCACATATGCTTATCAGAAATGCTGTAGTGCTCCCACTCACTTTCTTGTAAATACAGGCTTCACCGCAAGTCTGTATAAAACTATATGCTTTGATCAACTTATCAAAGCGTATATTCCAACTCCGAGATGCTTGCACCAATCCATAGATGGATCGCTGGAGCTTGCATATTTTGTTAGCATCTTTAGGATTGACAAACTTTCTTGTTGCATCATATACAACTCTTATTTAGTAAATCCATTAAGGAATGTAGTTTTGTTTATCCACTTGCCAGATTTCATAAAATGCGGCAATTGCTAACATGATTCGGACAGACTTAAGCATAGATACGAGTGAGAAACTCTCATCATAGTCAACACCTTGAACTTGTCGAAAACCTTTTTGCGACATTTCTAGCTTTTGTAGATAGTGACACTACTATCAGCGTCCGTCTTCGTCTTGAAGATCCATTTAATATCAATGGCTTGCCAATCAATGGGCAAGTCAATCAAAGTCCATACTTTGTTCTCATACATGGATCTCATCTCAGATTTCATGGCCTCAAGCCATTTCGCGCAATCTGGGCTCATCATCGCTTCCTCATAGTTCGTAGGCTTGTCATGGTCAAGTAATATGACCCCTAGAATAGGATTACCGTACCACTCTAGTGCGGAACTCACTCTGGTTTACCTACGAGGTTCGGTAGTAACTTGATCTGAAGTTACATGATCATCATCATTAGCTTCCTCACTAATTGGTGTAGTAGTCACAGGAACAGATTTCTGTGATGAACTACTTTCCAATAAGGGAGCAGGTACAGTTACCTCATCAAGTCCTACTTTCCTCCCACTCACTTCTTTCAAGAGAAACTCCTTCTCTAGAAAGGATCCTATGAAGACGCACTTCTCCGATTTGGGTTTGAGCTTATCAGGTTGAAACTTTCTCACGTAAGCATTGCAACCTCAGACTTTAAGGTCGTCTCAACGGATTTAGATGGTGCCCTATTTAATGTGAATGTAGCTGTCTCTAATGCATAACCCCAAAACGATAGTGCTAAATTGGTAAGAGACATCATAGATCGCACCATATCTAATAAAGTACGGTTACGATGTTCGGACACACCATTACACTGTGGTGTTCCAGGTGGCGTGAGTAGTGAAACTATTTCACATTATTTTAACTGAAGGCCAAACCCGTAACTCAAATATTTTACTTCTGTGATCATATCGTAGAAACTTTTATTTTTGTTACGATGATTCTCCACTTCACTCTGAAATTCTTTGAACTTTTCAAATGTTTCAGACTTGTGTTTCATCAAGTAGATATACTCATATCTACTCAAATCATCTATGAAGATCAGAAAATAATGATACCTGCCGCAAGCCTCAATATTCATCGGACCACATACATCAGTATGTATGATTTCCAACAAATCTGTTGCTCGCTCCATTGTTTCGGAGAATGGAGTCTTAGTCATGTTGCCCATGAGGCATGGTTCGCAAGCATCAACTGATTCATAATCAAGTGATTCCAAAAGCCCATCAGCATGGATTTTATTCATGCGCTTTACACCAATATGACCCAACCGGCAGTGCCACAAATAAGTTGCACTCTCATTATTACTTTGCATCTTTTGGCTTCAATATTATAAAAATGTGTACCACCACGATCGAGATCCAACAAACCATTTTCATTGGGTGTATGACCATAGAAGGTTTTATTCATGTAAACAGAACAACAATTATTCTCTAACTTACATGAATAACCTTATTGCAATAAACATGATCCAATCATATTCATGCTCAACATAAAAACAAAATAACATTTATTTTAGGTTTAACACTAATCCCGAAAGTATAGGGAGTGTGCGATGATGATCATATCAATCTTGGAACCATTTCCAATATACATCATCACTTCACCCTTAACTAGTCTCTATTCATTCTGCAACTCTCGTTTTGAGTTACTATTCTTAGCAACTGAACTAGTATCAAATACTGAGGGGTTGCTATAAACACTAGTAAAGTACACATCAATAACATGTATATCAAATATACCTATGTTCACTTTGCCATCGTTCTTATCCGCCAATTACTTGGGGTAGTTCCGCTTCCAGTGACCAGTCCCTTTGCAGTAGAAGCACTTAGTTTCAGGCTTAGGTCCAGACTTGGGTTTTTCACTTGAGCAGCAACTTGCTTGCCGTTCTTCTTGAAGTTCCCGTTTCTTCCCTTTGTCCCTTTACTTGAAACTAGTTGTTCTGTTTACCATCGTCACTTGATGCTTTTCTTGATTTCACCTTCGTCGATTTCAGCGTCACGAAGAGCTTGGGAATCGTTTCTGTTATCCCTTGCATATTATAGTTCATCACGAAGTTCTACTAACTTGGTGATGGTGACTAGAGAATTCAGGCAATCACTATATTATCTGGAAGATTAACTCCCACTTGATTCAAGCGATTGTAGTACCCAGACAATCTGAGCGCATGCTCACTGCTTGAGCTATTCTCCTCCATCTTTTAGCTATAGAGCTTGTTGGAGACTTCATATCTCTCAACTCGGGTATTTGCTGGAAATATGAATTTCAACTCCTGGAATATCTCATATGGTCCATGAAGTTCAAAACGTCTTTCAAATCCCGATTCTAAGCTGTTAAGCATGGTGCACTAAACTATCAAGTAGTCATCATATTGAGCTAGCCAAACATTCATAACGTCTGCATCTGCTCCTGCAATAGGTCTGTCACCTAGCGCTGCGTCAAGGACATAATTCTTCTGTGCAGCAATGAGGATAAACCTCAGATCACGGATCCAATCCGCATCATTGCTACTAACATCTTTCAACTTAGTTTTCTCTAGGAAGATATGTAAAATAAAACGGGGGAGCTAAACGCGAGCTATTGATCTACAACAAAGATATGCTAATACTACCAGGACTAAGTTCATGATAAATTAAAGTTCAATTAATCATATTACTTATGAACTCCCACTTAGACAGACATCCCTCTAATCTTCTAAGTGATCACGTGATCCATATCAACTAAACCTTGTCCGATCATCACGTGAGATGGATTAGTTTCAATGGTGAACATCACTATGTTGATCATATCTACTATATGATTCACGCTCGACCTTTCGGTCTCCGTGTTCCGAGGCCATATCTGTTATATGGTAGGCTCGTCAAGTTTAACCTGAGTATTCGGCGTGTGCAACTGTTTTCCACCCGTTGTATTTGAACGTAGAGCCTATCACACCCGATCATCACGTGATGTCTCAGCACGAAGAACTTTCACAATGGTGCACACTCAGGGAGAACACTTGTACCTTTATAATTAGTGAGAGATCATCTTATAAAGCTACCGCCGAACTAAGCAAAATAAGATGTATAAAAAATAAACATCACATGCAATCATAATATGTGGCATGATATGGCCATAATCATATTGTGCCTTTGATCTCCATCTCCAAAGCATCGTCATGATCTTCATCATCACCGGCATGACACCATGATCTCCATCATCTTGATCTATATCAATGTGTCGTCACATGGTTGTCTCGCCAACAATTGCTCTTGCAACTATTGCTATCGCATAGCGATAAAGTAAAGCAATTATTTGGCGCTTGCATCTTATGCAATAGAGAGATAACCATAAGGCTTTTTCCTGTTGCCAATAACTTCAACAAAACATGATCATCTCATACAACAACTTATATCTCATCACGTCGTGACCATATCACATCACAACATGCCCTGCAAAAACAAGTTAGACGTCCTCTACTTTGTTGTTGCAAGTTTTACATGGCTGCTACGGGCTGAGCAAGAACCGTTCTTACCTACGCATCAAAACCACAATGATAGTTTGTTAAGTTGGTGTTGTTTTAACCTTCGCAAGGACCAGGCATAGCCACACTCGGTTCAACTAAAGTTGGAGAAACTGACACCCGCCAGCCACCTGTGTGCAAAGCACGTCGGTAGAACCAGTCTCACGGAAGCGTACGCGTAATGTTGGTCCGGGCCGCTTCATCCAACAATACCGCCGAACCAAAGTATGACATGCTGGTAAGCAGTATGACTTATATCGCCCACAACTCACTTGTGTTCTACTCGTGCATATGACATCTACGCTTAAAACCTGGCTCGGATGCCACTGTTGGGGAACGTGGTAATTTCAAAAATTTCCTATGCACACACAAGATCATGGTGATGCATGGCAACGAGAAGGGAGAGTGTTGTCTACATACCCTCGTAGACCGAAAGCGGAAGCGTTAGCACAACGCGGTTGATGTAGTCGCTTCATGATCCGACCGATCAAGTACCGAACGCACGGCACCTCCGAGTTCTACACATGTTCAACTCGATGACGTCCCTCGAACTCCGATCCAGCCGAGCTTTGAGGGAGAGTTCCGTCAGCACGACGGCGTGGTGACGATGATGATGTTCTACCGACGCAGGGCTTCGCCTAAGCACCGCTACGATATGACCGGGGTGGATTATGGTGGAGGGGGGCACCGCACACGGCTAAGAGATCAAGAGATCAATTGTTGTGTCTTTGGGGTGCCCCTACCCCCGTATATAAAGGAGTGGAGGAGGGGCAGGGCCGGCCCTCTCTATGGCGCGCCCTAGGGGAGTCCTACTCCCACCGGGAGTAGGATTCCCCCTTTCCTAGTAGAACTAGGAGCCCTTCCAAGTAGTAGGAGTATGAGGGATGGAAAGGGAAGGGAAAAGGAGAAGGAAGGAAGGGGGCGCCCCCCTCGCTAGTCCAATTCAGACCAGCCCATGGGGAGGTGTGCGGCCACCTTTTGAGGCCTTTCTCTCCTTTCCCGTATGGCCCATTAAGGCCCAATACGAATTCCCGTAACTCCTCGGCACTCCCGAAAATACCCGAATCACTCGAAACCTTTCTGATGTCCGAATATAGTCGTCCAATATATCGATCTTTACGTCTCGACCATTTTGAGACTCCTCGTCTTGTCTCCGATCTCATCCGGGACTCCGAACTCCTTCGGTACATCAAAACTCATAAACTCATAAACTCATAATATAACTGTCATTGAAACCTTAAGCGTGCGGACCCTACGGGTACGAGAAAGTAGTAGACATGACCGAGCCACGTCTCCGGTCAATAACCAATAGCGGAACCTGGATTTTCATATTGGCTCCCACATATTCTACGAAGATCTTTATTGGTCAAACCGCATAACAACATACGTTGTTCTCTTTGTCATCGGTATGTTACTTGCCCAAGATTCGATCGTCGGTATCTCAATACCTAGTTCAATCTCGTTACCGACAAGTCTCTTTACTCGTTCCTTAATACATCATCTCGCAACTAACTCATTAGTTGCAATGCTTGCAAGGCTTTAGGTGATGTGCATTACCGAGAGGGCCCAAAGATACCTCTCCGATAAACGAAGTGACAAATCCTAATCTTGAAATACGCCAACCCAACAAGTACCTTTAGAGAAACCCGTAGTGCACCTTTATAATCACCCAGTTACGTTGTGACGTTTGGTAGCACACAAAGTGTTCCTCCGGTAAACAGGAGTTGCATAATCTCATAGTCATAGGAACATGTATAAGTCATGAAGAAAGCAATAGCAGCAAACTAAATGATCAAGTGCTAAGCTAACGGAATGGGTCAAGTCAATCACATCATTATCCTAATGATGTGATCCCGTTAATAAAATGACAACTCATGTCTATGGTTAGGAAACATAACCATCTTTGATCAACGAGCTAGTCAAGTAGAGGCATACTAGTGACACTTTGTTTGTCTATGTATTCACACATGTATTGTGTTTCCGGTTAATACAATTCTAGCATGAATAATAAACATTTATCTTGATATAAGGAAATAAATAATAACTTTATTATAGGGCATATTTCCTTCACCCAGGGGGTAGGGCGCGCCCCCACCCTCGTGGGCAGGGTGTGCCCCCCTGGTGAAGTTCTTGCGCTCAATGTTTTTTTATATATTTGGAAAACATCATCCGTGAAGTTTCAGGCCTTTTGGAGCTATGCAGAATAGGTCTCTAATATTGGCTCCTTTTCCAGCCAGAATCCCAGTTGCCGGCATTCTCCCTCTTTATGTAAACCTTGTAAAATAAGAGAGAATAGGCATAAGTATTATGACATAATGCGTAATAACATCCCATAATGCAATAAATATTGATATAAAAGCATGATGCAAAATGGACGTATCAACTCCCCCAATCTTAGACCTCGCTTGTCCTCAAGCGAAAAGCCGAAATCGAAAAATATGTCCACATGTTTAGACATGAAGGTGTCGATAAAAATAAAATACGGACATGAGGGCATCATGATCATTCTTATAACAACAACTTATATAATTCTTGTCATATGATTTCTTATGCTAGAGTAGTAATTCAATAACAATATCAAGTATGAATCATAAACTTCATTGAAAACTAACAAACTATAATCTCAGTCATTGAAGCAATTGCAATTTATCATAACATAGGAAAGCGTCAATGTATAAGAGCTTTTCAACAAGTCCACATACTCAACTATCATATAATCGTTCACAATTGCTGACACTCATGCAATACTTATGGGTATGGAGTTTTAATCGGACACAGAGAAAGATAGGGGCTTATAGTTTTGCCTCCCAACGTTTTACCTCAAGGGTAATGTCAACAGTAATAGTTCATGAGAACTCACATCCAATTAGCCATATATACCAGGATATTTCCAACATATTGTGCTTGCCAAAGGATAAAATGTAAAAAGGAAGGGTGAAGATCACCATGAGTCTTATGCAATGTAGGAGATAAAAGTAAAAGATAGGCCCTTCTCAGAGGGAAGCAGAGGTTGTCATTCGCTTTTATGGTTGGATGCACAAAATCCTAATGCGAAAAAACGTCACCTTATATTGCCACTTGTGATATGGACCTTTATTATGTAGTCTGTCGCTTTTATTACTTCCATATCACACGATTGTATAAAGCTTATTTCTACCACACCAATCAATCATACATATTTAGAGAGCAATTTTTATTGCTTGCACCGATGACAACCTACTTGATGGATCTTACTCAACCCATAGGTAGGTATGGTGGACTCTTATGGCAAAACTGGTTTAAGGTTATTTGGAAGCACAAGTAGTATTTCTACTTGGTGCAATGAATTGGCTAGCATGAGGGAGAAAGGCAAGCTCAACATGTTGGAGGATCCAAGACAATATAATTTGTCTCAGATGTAAGAAAACATAACCCATTATGTTGTCTTCCTTGTCCAATGTCAACTCTTTAGCATGTCATATTTTAATGAGTGCTCACAGTCATAAAAGATGTCCAAGATAGTATAATATATGTGAAGATTTCTCTTTCTTTATTACTTCCTATTAATTGCAAAGATGATCAAAACTATGTTTGTCAATGTTCAATAACTTTTATTCATCATACTCTTTCTATGTGAGCTCATTACTCTCCATAGGAGTCACATGATCTCTTTGTTTCTTTTTATTTCTTTCTCTGTTCTTTTATTCACTTAGGATCATGGAAAAATAATCAAGCCCTTGACTCAACACTAATCTTTATTATATAGCTCACGGACTCGATTACATAGACGGATAATAAAGCAAAACTCACAACTAGATCATACTAAGAACTTTTATCCTACTAGATCAAGATATTACCAAAAGGATCGAACTAAGAAAAACGGTTAAGATAAAAGTGATGGTGATACGATAACGGGGCACTCCCCCAAGCTTAGCAGTTGCCAAGTGGGGTGCCCATACCAGATACTCAATTCTTCTTTGTTGGTGGAGACGGTGGTGATTTTGTTTATGGCGTAGGCTTCTTCCTTAATTTGCGTTTGAGGACAGAATTTTGGTCCCTTAGGTCCTTGGTCTCCTGTTCCAGGCTCAGTACCTTTTTGCACAGTTCCTGCTTGTTTTCCTGCAAGAGGCGAAAAGGGATAAACTCGATCTTAGGTTTCTTTACTCTATCCAGGAGACTTGACTTTTTGAACTCCACATGCATGTCCCCAGGTTGAGGTAGTGGGACTTCATCTTCATCTAAGCTCATCTCCTCCTTTCCCTTGGGTTCATAGTCTTCTTCTTCTTCCATGGTCCAACCATAATGCTCCACATCCCCATAGACCTTAGGATCTGCAAGGTAATCAGCCACATAGCTTTCTCCTTCCGAATCCTGGGACGACATGTTGCTTTTTGTGTAGCAGGACAGCTCAAAACAAAGACAAGAGATTTTTGCGTGATACGGGAGTCAAAACCCCCGGGAGGTTATATAATGAATTTTTACCGACCAAAATACGTGTCCTGTAAGAAAACGGAGTCCGGAGAGCACACGAGGTGCCCACGAGGTACGGGGCGCGCCCAGGGGGTAGGGCGCGCCCTCCAGCCTCGTGGAGCCCTCGTGTCCTTCCCGGACTGCTACTTATTTTTCTATTTTTCTAAATATTCTAAAACGGAGAAAGATTGCCTTAAAAACTGTTCTGGAGTCGGTTTACTTGCCGGACCACATACCTATTCCTTTTCGGAGTCTGAAACGTTCCGGAAATTGTCCCTTATGAATTCCTCTGGGGTTACGGTTTCAATAACATTGGTTTCAACATTTATGGGATTACCTGAAATATAATGTTTGATTCTTTGACCGTTTACCACCTTAGGATTGGTGCCTTCGAAGTTGTTGATTTTTATGGCACCAGAACGGTAGACCTCCTCGATAACGAAGGACCTTCCCATTTAGAGAGAAGCATTCCTGCAAAAAATCTTAAACGAGAGTTGTATAGCAATATATTTTCACCTACATTGAACTCACGCTTTTGTATCCTTTTGTCATGCCATCTTTTAACTTTTTCTTTAAACAACTTGGCATTTTCGTAGGCCTGGGTTCTCCATTCATCAAGTGAGCTAATATCAAATAACCTCTTTTCACCGGCAAGTTTAAAATCATAATTAAGTTCTTTAATAGCCCAATAAGCCTTGTGTTCTAGTTCGATAGGTAAGTGACATTCTTTTCCATACACCATTTTATACGGAGACATACCCATAGGATATCTATATGCAATTCTATAGGCCCATAATGCATCATCTAGTTTCTTGGACCAATTCTTTCTAGACCTATTGACAGTCTTTTGCAAAATTAATTTGAGTTCTCTATTACTCAATTCTACTTGACCACTAGACTGAGGGTGATAAGGGGATGCAATTATATTATTAACACCATATTTAGCAAGCATTTTATGGAAAGCGCCATGAATAAAATGTGAACCACCATCAGTCATTAAATATCTAGGGACTCCAAACCTTGGAAAGATAACTTCTTTAAGCATTTGAATAGAAGTTTTATGATCAGCATTACTAGTTGGAATAGCTTCTACCCACTTAGTAATGTAATCAACAGCAACTAAAATATGTGTATAACCATTAGAGGAAGGAGAAGGTCCCATATAGTCAAAGCCCCAAACATCAAATGGTTCAATAACAAGTGAATAATTCATAGGCATTTCTTGACGTCTACTAATATTACCAATTCTTTGACATTCATCACAAGATAAGACAAAATTACGGGCATCATTGAAGAGAGTAGGCCAATAAAAACCAGATTGTAGTACCTTCTGTGCAGTTCTATCTCCAGCATGGTGTCCTCCATAAGCTTTGGAGTGACACTTGCATAGGATCTGTTCCTGTTCATGCTCAGGTACACAACGTCTAATAACGCCATCTACACCTTCTTTATAAAGATGTGGTCATCCCAAAAGTAATGCCTCAAATCATAAAAGAACTTTTTCTTTTGCTAGTATGTGAAACTAGGTGGTATAAACTTAGCAACAATGTAATTAGCATAATCAGCATACCATGGAGCAGTATGAGAAGTATTTATGACATTTAATTGCTCATCAGGAAAGCTATCATCAATAGGTAGTGGGTCATCAAGCACATTTTCTAACCTAGACAAGTTGTCTGCAACGGGGTTCTCAGCTCCTTTTCTATCAACATTATGTAAATCAAATTGTTGTAGCAAGAGAACCCATCTAGCAAGTCTAGGTTTAGCATCTTTCTTTTCCATAATATATTTAATAGCAGCATGATCAGTGTGAAGAGTTACTTTAGAATCAACAATATAAGGTCTAAACTTATCATAGGCAAATACAACTGCTAAGAATTCTTTTTCAGTAGTAGCATAATTTCATTGAGCATTGTCTAGAGTTTTACTAGCATATTGAATAACATTTAGTTTCTTATCAACTCTTTGTCCTAGAACAGCACCTACAGCATAATCACTAGCATCACACATAATTTCAAAGGGTAAATTCCAATCAGGTGGCTGAACAATAGGTGCAGAGATCAATGCTTTCTTAAGTATTTCAAATGCTTCTACACAATCATCATCAAAGACAAATGGTATATCTTTTTGTAATAAATTAGTTAGAGGCCAAGAGATTTTTGAGAAGTCCTTGATGAACCTCCTATAAAAACCAGCATGACCAAGGAAACTTCTTATACCTTTGATGTCCTTGGGACATGGCATCTTTTCAATAGCATCAACCTTGGCTTTATTAACTTCAATACCTCTTTCAGAAACTTCATGCCCCAAGACAGTACCTTCATTAACCATAAAGTGGCACTTTTACCAATTCAAGAAAAGATTAGTTTCTTCACATCTCTGCAAAACTCGATCAAGGTTGCTCAAGCAATCATCAAAAGAAGATCGATAGACGGAAAAGTCGTCCATGAAAACCTCACAAATCTTTTCACAAAAGTCAGAGAATATAGCCATCATGCATCTTTGAAAGGTAGAAGGTGCATTACATAAACCAAAAGGCATACGTCTGATAAGCAAAAGTACCAAAAGTGCATGTAAAAGTAGTCTTTGATTGATCTTTGGTTGACACAGGTATTTGAGAGAAACTAGAATAACCATCTAGAAAGCAAAAATGTGTATGTTTGGATAATCTTTCTAGCATTTGATCGATAAAAGGTAAGGGGTAATGATCTTTTTTAGTAGCCTTATTTAATTTGCGGAAATCAATTACCATCCTATAACCAGTAATAATTCTTTGAGGAATCAATTCATCCTTATCATTAGGAACAACAGTAATACCTCCCTTCTCAGGGACACAATGGACATGACTTACCCACTTACTATCAGCAACGGGATAAATTATACCTGCCTCAAGGAGCTTTAGTATCTCCTTTCTTACCACTTCTTTCATTTTAGGATTCAGACGGCGTTGATGATCACGAACTAGTTTAGCATCTTCTTCCAAATTAATTTTATGTTGACATAGAGTGATACTAATGCCCTTAAGATCATCAAGAGTATACCCAATAGCAGTATGGTGCTTCTTCAGAGTTTTCAATAATCTCTCTTCTTCATGTTCTGAAAGGTTAGCACTAGTAATAACAGGATATATCTTTTTCGCATCAAGATATAAGCATATTTAAGAGTGTCAGGTAACGGCTTAAGCTCAAACACAGGATCACCCTTGGGTGGAGGAGGATCCCCTAGGATTTCAATAGGTAAATTGTTTTTCAGAATAGGTTCCTGTTTAAAGAATACTTCATCTAATTCCCTTCTTTCATTCATAAACATATCATTTTCATGGTCTAGCAAATATTGTTCTAAAGAATCACTAGGAGGTATGGCAATAGAAGCAAGACCAATAATTTCATCCTTACTAGGTAATTCTTCTTCACGGTGTTGTCTACTAAATTTAGAAAAATTAAATTCATGAGTCATATCATCTAAACCGACAGTAACAACATCCCTTTTGCAATCTATCGTAGCATTTAAGAAGGGTCTACCAAATATAATTTGACAAAAGCTATCTTGTGGGGAACCAAGAGCAAGAAAATCAGTAGGATATTTAGTTTTCCCACACAAGACTTCAACATCTCTAACAATTCGCATTGGTGAAATAGTGTCTCTATTAGCAAGTTTAATTGTAACATCAATATCTTCCATCTCAGCAGGTGCAATATCATGCATAACTTATTAGTATAAGTCCATAGGTATTGCACTAGCACTAGCACCCATATCACATAAGCCATGATAACAATGATCTCCTATTTTAACAATAATAACAGGCATGCCTACCACAGGTCTAGGTTTATCTTGATCACGGGGTTTCGCAATTCTAGTAGTTTCATTACAAAAATAAATAACATGCCCATCTATATTATCAGACAAGAGATCTTTAACAATAGCAATATTAGGTTCAATTTTAACTTGCTCATGAGGTGTATATGTTTTAGTATTGCTTTTACGAACTACAGTTGAAGCTTTAGCATGATCCTTTATCCTAACAGGGAAAGGTGGTTTCTCAACATAAGAAGTAGGAACAATAGGATCATTATAAGTAATAGTCTTTTCTTCAACTTTAATAGGTGTAGCTACTTTTACTTCTATGGGAGGATGATATTTAAACCACTTCTCCTTGGGGAGATCAACATAAGCAGCAAAAGATTCACAGAAAGAAGCTACTATCTCAGAGTCAAGTCCATATTTAGTGCTAAATTTACGAAAAATATCAGTATCCATAAAAGATTTAACACAATCAAAACTAGGTGTCATACCTGAGTCCTTACCATTGTCGAGGTCCCAATCTTCGGAGTTGCGTTTAATTCTTTCCAATAAATCCCGTTTTAATTCAATAGTCTTCATCATAAAAGAGCCAGCACAAGAAGTATCAAGCATGGTGCGATTCTTACCAGAAAGCCGAGCATAAAAATTTTGAATAATCATTTCTCTTGAGAGCTCATGATTGGGGCATGAATATAACATTGACTTAAGCCTCCCCCAAGCTTGAGCAATTCTTTATCCTTCGTGAGGCAAAAAATTATATCTATAATTGCGATCACGATGAACAAGATGCATAGGATAAAACTTTTGATAAAATTCTAATTTCAATTGTTTGTAGTTCCAAGACTCCATATCATCACATAGCCTATACCATGTCGATGCATCTCCCCTCAAAGATAAAGGGAAGACCTTCTTCTTAACAACATCTCCAGGTACACCTGCAAGCTTAAATAATCCACAAACTTCATCCACATATATTAGATGCTCATCAGGATGTTTTGTTCCATCTCCTAAAAAAGGATTAGCTAGCAGTTTTTCTACCATACCCAGAGGAATTTCAAAGTAAGCATTTTCATTTTCAGTAGGTTCAATAGGTTGAGGAGCAACTCTTTGCTCTACTGGTCGGGGTGAAGATACCCCGAACAGGCCCCTCAGAGGATTACTTTCCATAGTAACAAGTGACAGTAAATTTCAGCACATTACATAAATTTTTCCTTACCAAATTCCACCTACCAAGGCGCTTCACTCCCCGGCAACGACGCCAGAAAAGAGTCTTGATGACCCACAAGTATAGGGGATCTATCATAGTCATTTTGATAAGTAAGAGTGTCGAACCCAACGAGTTGCAGAAGAAAATGATAAGCGGTTTCCAGCAAGGTATTCTCTGCAAGTACTGAAATAAGTGGTAATAGATAGTTTTGTGATAGGATAATTTGTAACGAGGAACAAGTAACAAAAGTAAATAAGGTGCAGCAAGGTGGCCCAATCCTTTTTGTAGCAATGGACAAGCCTGGACAAACTCTTATATGATGTAAAGCGCTCCCGAGGACACATGGGAATATTGTCAAGCTAGTTTTCATCACGTTCATATGATTCGCATTCGGTACTTTGATAATTTGGCATGCGGGTGGACCGGTGCTTGGGTGCTGCCCTTACTTGGAAAAGCATCCCACTTATGATTAACCTCTATTGCAAGCATCCGCAAATACAACAAAAGTATTAAGGTAAACCTAACCATAGCATGAAACATATGGATCAAAATCAGCCCCTTACGAAGCAACGCATAAACTAGGGTTTAAGCTTCTGTCACTCTAGCAACCCATCATGTACTTATTACTTCCCAATGCCTTCCTCTAGGACCAAATAATGGTGAAGTGTCATGTAGTCGACGTTCACATAACACCACTAGAGGAGAGACAACATACATCTCATCAAAAAATCGAACGAATACCAAATTCACATGACTACTAATAGTAAGACATCTCACATGTCCTCAGGAACAAAAGTAACCACTCACAAACCATAAACATGTTCTGTGCATATAGGATCTGAACATTTGATCTTCCACCAATTAAACCAACTAGCATCAACTACAAGGAGTAATTAACACTACTAGCAACCTACTAGCACCAATCCCGGACTTGAAGACAAGAATTGGATACAAGAGATGAACTAGAGTTTTGAGATGAGATGCTGCTGATGAAGATGTTGATGGAGATTGCCCTCTCCCGATGAGAGGAGCGTTGGTGATGACGATGGCGATGATTTCCCCCTCTGGGAGGGAAGTTTCCCCCGCAGAACAGCCCCGCTAGAACCCTAGATTGGTTCCGCCAAGGTTCCTCCTCGTGGCGGCGGAGTTTCGTCTGAGAAGATGGCTTATCATTATTTTCCCATCGAAAGAGTCCATATAGCAGAAGATGGTCACCGGAGGGTCACCAGGGGGCCCACGAGGTAGGGGGCGCGCCCAGAGGGGTAGGGCGCGCCCCCCACCCTCGTGGGCAGGGTGTGGCCCCCCTGGTGAAGTTCTTGCGCTCAATGTTTTTATATATTTGGAAAAAATCATCCGTGAAGTTTCAGGTCTTTTGGAGCTGTGCAGAATAGGTCTCTAATATTTGCTCCTTTTCCAGCCAGAATCCCTGCTGCCGGCATTCTCCCACTTTATGTAAACCTTGTAAAATAAGAGAGAATAGGCATAAGTATTGTGACATAATGTGTAATAACAGCCCATAATGCAATAAATATTGATATAAAAGCATGATGCAAAATGGACGTATCAGCCCCCCGCACGCTCATTTCTCTCAGTCGTCCCCCTCCACCCGACTCCGGCAGCTGCGGTTAGGGTTTCTCCTCCGCCACCGTGCGCGACGACCACCGCGGCCGAAGGTAATGCTCCTCCCCCCTCTCGCGGCCCCTCTGCTAGCTGCTCCTCCACCCTCTCGCCGCCCACTCTGTCGCTGCCCGCGAGCTCTGGCCAGGCGCCTTTGGCCGACTGCCCTTGGTCCCCTTGCCGGCCTCTGTCGTCGCCCCCTCTCATACGAAAGTCACCGACCATCCCCTTGTCAGCACCCCCGACCGAGCTCACCATGCCATCCCCCCTCCTTGTCAGCACCCCCGAGGGTTGCCCTACCTAGATGCAGCGAGGGCTTACAAATTTCATATGGATAACTAGATGCTTTTGTTTTTCTGTAATAAGTTATTTTTTGCAAAATGTAGGTGCCAATTTAGTTGAAATGTTTTGGTAGGTGGTACAAGTATTTAATTTGCAAGTGCTAAGTTAATCCCAATTAAATTTGTGACTTGTTTTTTTAATCAGTTACCTTAGGCAATAGGGGCCAAATGAGATGAAATGTGTCTTGGTAGGTGGTACCTTGATTTGGTAGATAACTTATTACAGATCTTAGGATTATACCTTTGGTAGGGGCCAAATAGTTTTTTTGGCGATAGGTGCCCCTGAAATTGCTTCTCGCGGAAGAATCTCTTCATCTAGAGATATTCTAGAAGGTGTTAGTAAGCTAATTGAGAACTTGTTGTCTGTGAGTCTTGTTGGATGATTTGGCATTGGCCTGCTAGCTGTTGGTTCTATTATAGAAGGTGTTAGTAAGTTAATTGAGAGCTTGTTGTTTACTTTTTGGGATCGGGTTCCACTATGAAAATATAACTGAAGAAGAACCAAAAATATCACATGCTACTATTTTTCTTTCCTGTGAAGTGGATCGTTAATCCTTTGCTCATATCGCTTTAGGAAAATGGCGCCAGCACCACCACCACCATGTCGACTGTGCAAGTCAAGGTGCACCAACAGCCTTGCATCTGGCAAGCTGATCAACATCTACTTCCAGCCGAGTTTCCGTCATGCGGCGGTAATATATTAGATGAAATGTAACAACTATTTTATTTTTAGTGTTGGCATTACTGCATTGTGTCATTTTGCTTTTTTTACACCGATCGTCCCATGCAATGTGAGGTTAAAATTCAAGAGATAATTCCTTATCTAACACTAGCTTAAAACTTTTTTCCCTATTTGACACTGGAAATATTTTTCTTCCTTATCTAACACCAATTCTAAAATTTGTTCCCTTTGTAACACTTCCGTCCATTTTGACTACACACGGTGTTAAATGGCACCTGAAAAGACGATTTTACCCCTCATACAACTTGTGACAAAATTATTCACATTACCACAGAAACAAGAACTTTTATCCTTAACTGAAGCATAATAGACTAATTCAAAGAGAGTTTTGATCTAGATTTTCATAGGGAAGTAAGAAGCATCTTTATAGAGAAATAATAAGCATTTTAACAGAACTATTTTTTTTGCGGGGAGCATTTACACAGAACTCATAACCATTTTCACAGATACATAAATGCATGAATAGCCTACAATGTGAACAATAGTGCATGCGCATTAGAGTTAAACCAGATCAAGGAGTCAGGGGATCAGGAATATGTCCACCGGCGTCCGCAGGGACCCGAGCCCGCTGCAGCCGAGACACCGCCACCTGCCAAAGTCGCGCGCTGGCCCGACCCCTCCGCAGCCCCACCGTCGCCATCGCTCACCAACGCCGGATCCGGAGCAGCGCCGAGGTCAGGCCCTCCGTAGTCGCGCCCTGGCCGTCCTCCGCAGCACCGCCGCCATCCATTACCCGGAGTCACCGTCGCAGTCACCGGCACCGATAGGACTAGGAAGTTTGCCGCCGCCGCCGATAGGGTTGGGAGAAAGGGACGAGAGGCGCGGGTCGGGAGAGAAGAGAGATGGCCGGTTCGGTCTATCTTGTTTTTTTCCTTTTTCTCATGCTTATTATTACGTGCAGGGGGCATTTTCGTCCAGCTACAGAAAACTGACATCACTCCATGCATCTTTTAACGGTATAGGCTAACAGAACTAACGGAAGTGTTAGAAAGGGAACAAAATTTACACTTGGGTGTTAGATAAGGAAGAAAAAAAATTCAGTGTTAAATAAGGAAACAATATTTAAAAGAGTGTTATATAAGGAAATTTCTCAAAATTCAATAAGCTGACAGGAGACACTGTGACATTTGAGGCTCCTGGGCGGGGGGCGTACACTATGGAGGTCGAGAAAGGACGCAATATGTCGCAGATTGGAGGAGATGGATGGGCCCGTTTCCTCGCCCGCATGCGTCTTACTGGTGGTGAGTTGATCAACTTCTCCTTCAGAGCAGAAAGACCCAAGCTGGTTGTCATTTATCTCAACCTGGTGGAAGATGATGAAGATGACGAAGATAATGAAGACGACGAAGATGATGAAGATAATGAGGATCTACTCGATGAAGATGATGAGAACACACTTCGTGAAGCCATCATAGCTCAAAGAATGAGGCTGGGCGAGGAGGAGGTGTGCAACCTATAGGACATAATTCCACCACGTGATGACTTTGTCGGGGTGCCATTCTTGATCCGCCAGACAAGTACCATGGTCAATCGGCATGAAATGGTATGTTATACTGACTGTAGTAATTTGATGATATATATATATGTGTTACTATTCATCACCCAGGGTGCAGAATAAGTTATTCTTCACCCGAGGTAATCTTACGATCATTTCATAATTAAATTACGTTTGAAATTCAAATAGTTACATTTCTATTCACTACGTAAAATTTGACATAAGAAAATAAAAATATAGGTCATAAGACAAGAAAATTTGCAGTTTATGTGTATTTTAGACTATGTTTTTACGTTTGTAATTTTACATAACATAAAATATTTTTTACGGCGATTATGTATTTTCTTACGGTCTCTTTTTGCGTCGGAAATAAGACAAAACTTACGGAACGTAAAATTACGGAGCATTGATGGTAAAATAAAGGGGGGTGAAGAATAACTATTCCTCACCCAGGGTGACGAATATATGCTTTATTGTTATACTTAATTGATAGTGTAGTACTGTGTCTTTTGATAGTGTAGAACTGTGTCTTTTGATAGTGTAGAAATCTATACTTAATAGAAATATATTTGCAAGAGTATGTGCGAGGCTATTTATTAATTGATATATTTTTCTTATTCAGAAATTGCCAAAGAACCTATCTGTGAGTTGTGGTATCGAGCCTGATGAAGAAGGCTCAGCTGGACTACGCATTACCGCAAGGGGCTCCGTCACCACCTGTACTTACCGCATGGACACAGACGGTCGCACACACTTAAACTCGGTTGGGTGGAAGAGATTCCTCGTTGGCAAGAATCTTCGTGTTGGACAGGCCATCCTAATTACTATCAGGAACACCCACCGCCCAGGCTTGAGGATGATGATCGTCGTCGATATCATCTAGCTAGAACTACATATGTGTGTGTGGCTATATCATCTAGAACTACATTTGATAATCATTGTCGATATCATGTAGAACTACATATGATGATCGTCGTCGATATCATCTAGAACTATATATGATGATCGTCATCGATATCACGTTTGTACTGCTTGAGGATGCATATGATGATCGTTATCGAGTAATTTGGAACGGAGGTAGTACTACCTAGTACCTATAATGCTTTATGAAATTGATATCTAGTAGTACCTAGTATCTGGAAATTGCAGTTTATTGAAACTGAAACTGGGTAGGAAGCGGGGGAAAATGATGAAACACATAGCAGTAGCGCGGGGCTAGGAAAGCGCTACAACTAAGTAATAGTAGCGTGTTCTTGAAAAGCGATGCTGATATAGTCAATAGTAGTAGCGCGGGTGCAAACCACACTACTACTAGCAGTTAGCTGTAGCGCCTTATTGGTAGCGCGGCTGCCCGCGCTGCTGATAGCCTCAAAACCCGCGCTACTACTAGGGTTTTCCCTAGTAGCGGGGCCGAGTGGAAAATGTTTGTTTTGTTAACTTTTAAGGTTTAAGGGCATATGCACAGAGTTTTCAATCTTATCGGGCTGGGGGGGGGGGCACTGGATAGGCATCCTCTCAAAAAAATTGTGTGTGTGTGAACACGACTCTTTCCTTGGGAGAGAACAGCGATGGTATAAGATTTTCTTGATGGAAACCTACACCCGCGGAATCGGTTTGCTTTGCAGCAGAGCAACTGACATCCTGTTGACCTCTCAATGCAAATCGAAAACCGATCATGCTTTGCTTCCTCTAACCCTCAGCTAAACGGGCTGCGCGCCATGGAGAGGGAGGCCCATTTAACCTATAGGGTCCACTTTTTTCCCTGAAAAACTTCCGTCCAGAACTCTCGGCCTGCGAATCTGCACACGGTGGCCAGATGGCCATGCGAAAGTGGACCGCATATTAGAACCCTTCGCGATAGCAAGATTACAAAGTCCGGCCGCCGAAAGCGTGCTGGTCGTGAGAGGGTTAGGAGAGTGCCCAGTTTTAATAAACAGCCCACGGTTTTTGCAAAAACCAGGGGTGGCTTCTCTTCTCAACCAGAAACTGAAATTGTAAAATCTTTTGTCTCTTTGTGAAACTACGCAAATGTTTCTTAGCAAAGTTTACAGTCTCCACACCGGCGACACTAATATGAATGAACGAGACAAACCGATACTACTCACCACGCGTACGGCCCACCTACTCACGGCTAGTACTCTCCACGCCTAGTGCAGCAGTCCCACGCTAGAGTGTGTTGTCGTCTTCGTCTACATACACAAATATAGAAACGGCAGCCACAACACACAACCCAGAACCCACAACATGATGACCGGATCGAGCTCCCGAGTGTTCATCATGCCCGGCGCCGGCCATGTCCACTACCTCGTCGCGGGAGGCTTCGGAGGAGGCGACGACCCCAGGTACCCCTGGACCTTCAAGTCCCTGCACGAGGTGGACGCCGTCGTCCCTGCCATCGCCCGTGGGGCACCGGCAGGGCCTGACGGGTGCCCCATCTGCTTCCGCACATTCGCCAGTGCCAAGGCCGTCCATGGCAACATGCGCAGCCACACGGACCGCAGCTGGCGCGGCATGGAGCCGCCCCGGGAGACACCCCTGGGCGAGCTCGGGCTGGACGGGCAGCGTTACCCGTACGTGTGCGACCGCTGCAAGATGCCTTTCCAGACGCGCCAGGCGCTCGGCGGCCACCGCGCCAGCCACAATGGTAAGAAAGGCTGCTCCTGGCTCGAAAGAGAGGAGCTCGCCGCCGCCAAAGAAGCTCGTAAGCCCGTCCTGTTCGGCGTTGATATGAACCTTCCGGCTCCCGAGGCAGATCAGGAACAGGGGGATGAGTAGTAGGGGTGATGAACAGATCGATCGAGCAGCTTGCTAGTGTTCTCAGTTGACAGTTGTTCGAGCTGTGCTTGCGTGTGCTATATTTGGTGTTTAGCTTCTAGTATATATTTTATTCTGCCTTCTCTCTTTGACTTTGCGTTTCCAGACTTGTGTGCAATAATAGCTCTCGATCGATCGATCCCCGCTCAATAGATAAATAAATGAAGACTGCAATCTGCAATTAAGCTGGTTTGCTATATATGTGTGTCAGTTTGTGTTTGATACTTTGATGCATCTAAAACTAATTCTTCAGGCTATTTCATGCGATTCTTAGTTTCTTGAGCTGATTTATTTCGTGCTGTTTTATTTGACATTAGCCGATCTAAAATTAGATCTATAGGTTTAATACGTATTACCATGTGTCCAGCTCTAGCAAATTTATATCGTGACTTACAATTATTTAATGAGTTGCATTAATACACAGCTAGCTCAATATTGCAAGCATCTACTCTCTGATTTCTCAACAGTTTGAAAGAGAATAACATGAGATTGTTTCTCCAGGTGTTGTGCCCATTTCATATAGATAGGGAAGGAGGAAAAGTGTCATAATGTATATGCATCAGATGAATGGATGATAAAAAGGTCGATCTAGTTCTAGTACTATACACGCATTAATTGTACTGTGATTTCCAAATCTTATCTTCACTGGCCGAAACCAAAAGTGGCTTTGCAAATAAGAATAGAAATAGTTTGTGTATTTATGTCTTCTAGGGAAACGTGAAGTGTGTCGCATGCTTACATAGCATTTCCCAAGTTAGTGATGGTATTCACAATGTATATATTGGAGATATCTTGGCATCATTGGAGTAATTAAAGCGCTCTGTTTCGACTCTATATACGCTATGAGAGTTTCCTTGTTTTGATATAGGAAATCAGAAGAACAATGGGGCCAAGAAACGTTTCCGAAACAAAAATATCCAAATATTCATGAAACAGAACAATGTATGTCGAATACAGCGTTATTCAAAACCAACATCGTTCCATTTTCAGCTGCATGGATATACATTTGTAATGCTAGTGCACTGCACAAAATTGGACACAAAAACAACTGTCCGAATCCGACTGAAAGGTAGATATGACAAGGATCTGTTAGACATGGATACAAGTGTAGAACATCGGACTTATATTCATTTGATCATCTGACTTAATATTTTGAAGGAAGAACCTACCCATTAAAATATATATTTGTTACATATAAATTTACCTCTTATAGATATTGTGAAATAAATACCCAAGAAAAGTTTAGAATTATCTCACACTTGCTACTTAAAATAAACACAAAATTAATAATTGCTTGCTGTTAGAGAATACTGCTACACTAATGCTAGTTAGAGAATATCCACGTGACCCTCTCCTACCATTTCCACACACTGATCATGTCTCCAGCTACAGAGTCCTAGTACCACCGAGGTGTGTCGGGCGTCATTGCCTTGCATGGATATAGAGATATAAACCACAGCCCATGATGATGAGCGGATCAACGTGACAGGCCTTCATAGGTCACTTGGATATGTAATTAGGTCGATCAACTGACAAATAAAGAGTGCTCTCTTGAGCAACAAATGCCAAACGGAGGCCTTAATTTTGAAATTTTCAAACCATGCTTTAACGTTTCAACAAATACACTTATACCCAGAGACATAGTGTACATGTGTCCAAATTTTCATGATAAAATAACGGCTAAATAAAAGAACAAATTTGTAGTCATGAAATACACTAAAATGACGGCTAAATAAAATGATGGTATTTCATCATGAAATTTTACACACATAGACATTACATCCTTGTGTACTTGACCATATGCACATACATGTCCAATGGAGTGTTACCTTGACTGCAGTGTCACGTTCATGCAAGATTCCACATTTTACATCCCCATGTTAATTGGGTTCCCAATATTATATAAGATCATGTTGAATATAACCTGTATGTGCACAATGTCATCTTCCTAGGTTCATTGAGAACACGTTCACCCTTTTTAAAATAAATTACACAAAACTTCTGCAAAAAGGATGCGTGCATCAATTGATGCAACAGCTAGAGGTGTAGCTGTGTTTTTAAAAAGGAAAAGGGTATTTTTACCAAATGGGGCAGCTTATGTATTAGGATTCAAATTTTAGTGCATATACTGGACCCGGAGTGTTATGATATTTTTTTTACCAAAAAAGACTTTCTATAACGGACACCTCAATCCAAAAAGAATACCTACACTAGTATGTGGGTTGATACAGTATATCTTCACTTTTTTAAGAATGTGTTTCTTCACCGTGACCTCATTCAAAAGATACTGCCATGGGGAGGATGTGGCAAGACTGAGCACCATATGAATAATAGCCGATTTGACAATCGGACTAATATCTCGCTATGCTCAACACCCTCACATTTATTGAAGCCAAGGACACCCCCTGTCCCTCCTTACATTGCACCTCGCCAACATACCATTGGTGTTGAATTTGGGTCAAACGACACATTTTCCAAAGAGGGCATTCACACATGTTAGACGAGGAACCAAAGACCAAGTGTCATTCTACAACAAAGCATTAAATACATCACATACTACATGACAACAGTTCAGACCATGGAGTGGTATTTTATATGAAGAATTAATAGAAGAAATGGGTGAGAAAATACACTATGAAAGTTTTCCTTGGAGTCATGAAATAACAGGATATTTCCCATATGTGTGCATCTCGTGTGCATTGTGGGGTGGTTCTACTGGGATGGAACTAGGTGGAAAACATGGCTGAGGTGGTGCATAGAGAGAGGGTGCGCATAGATCGACAGAAAGATACAAAAGACAAAGCGAGCTAGTGTGGAGAGGCAGCCGAGTGTGACATTGTCGAGTGGGAAACCCGTGATGTTGGGCTTGGTCCAGGCGACATGTTCGGAGGGGGGTGGTACGGGTGTATTAGAGTGGGAGGCGGTTTCGGAGTGGTTGTGGGTCTTAGGCACAAGGGTACAAGGTAGGTCGTGGTCAAAGCTGGAATTAGACCAGGCGAAAGGGCTCAAGAAGCGTGGGATTCGTTGCGGGAGGCATGTGTGTATGTTTGTGTGTGATATATACACAAGGTAAATAATCTTATTAAAAATTATCATAGGAGGTAACTTAAATTTTTGAGTTTGAAGATCAAAACACTAATACACAGGAAAAATTAAGAATTATGTCACACTTGATAAATTAAGAATTATGTCATCACAATTAGAGAATGTTGCTACATTAATTCTAGTTAGCAGATATCCATATAACCCTCACATGCCATTTCCTACACACTCATCATGTCTCTAGCTATGACAAATCTTATCATGCTCCCTCTTACCTCCTGTTTTCACATGAGAGGTAAAAGTACTTAATAGATATGAGCCATTGATTTGATTAAGCAGTGGTCTGATTAACTCTCTCCTTCTTACCTCCCATGTGAAAAGAGGGGTTAAGAGGGAGCATGTTAAAATTACTCGCTAGCTATATAGTTCGAGTACCACTGAGGTGTGTCAAGCGTCAGTGCCTTGCATGGATATAGAGACATTGAAAGCACATGTTTACTCCTGGGGGGGGGGGGTGAATGGGAGATGTTTAGAAATTCGTCAAACTCTGAGGAATTTGACGAAGATCAGAGTGAAGAAATAGAAATGCGAGGGAACTAAATCATCACAGGAATGAAAAGCATGCATACAGGATACACACAGGTGAAGAACATGAAATCATATAGGCATACAACCATGAGGAAGATGAACTAAAGAAATAAAATACAACATGATGAAAGTCTTCAGTTCAAGTTCTTCAAATTGTAGATCACAAATTCTTCAGCAGCGGAATAATGTAAGGGAAGGGTGAGGAATTTGAAATCAGCTGGTTGGCTCGGTGAAGACACTGTGATTTGGTAGACCAATTCCAGTTGTTGTATCAACTGTACGTCTGGTTGGGACGGCTGACTCAAAGGACATATAGTCCTCACCGTATTCCTCTTGAGCTAAGGTCAATTAGACCTCGCCAATCAATCATGGTAAGTCTTCAAGGTAGACTTCCCAAACCTTCACGGACTTGTTCACCGGCACACCACAATGACTCTTGGGTGCTCAGAACATGACGCCTAACCGTCTGGAAGAATGCTAGTCTTCAAATGTAAAAGGTGTCATATTGACACGGATCAATCTCTTCAGTGATGCTCAATCACTTTGGCTCTGGGTTTTTTCCCACTTAGGATTATCTCAAAGTCGTCAGAGGATGGGTTGCTCTCCAATAACAAGTGTCAAGTTCTCTCTGATCAGCCAACCAACAAGTGGTTGTGGGGGCGGCTATTTATAGCCAGGCGCAACCCGACATGAATTGTCATAAATGCCCTTCTCTGATATGACCATTGTGAAGATAAGGATCCACTCGACAGCTGGCTCGTGGCGTAGCAATGGTCGGAATTTGAACTCTCAAATTCATTGGGGCACTCAATTTCCTCAGGCAGATCGCATTGGCGAACTCCTAACTCCTTAGCCTGACCAAATTCATCAGTGACTAGATGAACTTGGTCACTGTCGCTAGCAAATGCATCAGCTGTTCCGGAGATTTCCAAATGCTTCGCTTGAAGCAACTTGTGTATGTATAGGTTTGAGCATCACTTTGCAAATGTGAACCATGATTCACCTAGACCCCCTTTAACAGTATGATTTTTCTTATGACTCAAATAAGAAGAAAGAAACTATGAAGACAAAAGTCTTCACATCAATTTCTTCAAAGGCCGTACCAATTTCATCACCAAATTTTTCACTTGAAGAAATTCATTTTTAGGGCTTATCTTCCATTTGTTAAACCAAATCTTCAAGGACTATATCTCCTGTGTATACTCACAAACACATTAGTCCCTCAACCTATTTGTCTTCAATACTCCAAAACCACTATGGTGGCACTTGTTGCACTTACAATCTCCCCTTTTTGGTGATTGATGACAAATTGATTAGATTTTCAACGGAAGTAAATAATTGAAGTGCAAATACAGAGTATGAGAAAATGTTCGTATAATTTCAAAAAAGCGTTCAAGTACTTTTTAAAATGTTCATGTAAATAAAATGTGTCATAGTTTTAAAAATATTCTTTCAGTTTTGAAAGATTGTTAACGTAAATTAAAAGCGTTCATGTATTTAAAGGATGCGGTCATGTATATTGAAACCAATCCTATAATTTTAGAAAGTGTTCACAACCTGTAAAGGTGTATTCATGGAACTTCAGAAGTGTTCACACATTCTTGTAAATGGTTCATGTAATATTAAAAAAAGGTTTCACCTATTTAATATTTGCTCATGTAATTTTGAAAAGTGTAACTAAAACAAAACAGAACCGGCAAATGTCAGATGCAACAAAAAAATGAATGCATGCCATTTTGTCCAAGAACGTAGCCTGGAATGAGTATGGGGATACATATCACTACACTTTAGAGGGGGCAAGTAGAAATTGCTTTTTGTTTTAACATTTAGGGTTGAAGGGTACAATTACAAAGTTTTCAATCTTGGGGGGGGGGGGGGGAGATGGGCCCTGGATGGGAATACACTCAACATGAACCGGTCGTCGATAGACCATGACTCTTTTCTTGGGAGAGTACAACGATTGGTACCATGTTCTCTCAATGGAAACCTACACTGGCGGAATCCTGTTTTTTTACAGCCGGGCGACTGGCGTCCTATTTGACCTCTCAATGTAAACTATGACGGGTCTTAGCCAGGGAAATAGCCTGGAATGAGCAGGGGGACATACATACGGCTAAACTTTAGAGGGGGCACTACTA
The DNA here is from genome assembly GCF_018294505.1 of Triticum aestivum. Lineage (NCBI taxonomy): Eukaryota > Viridiplantae > Streptophyta > Magnoliopsida > Poales > Poaceae > Triticum > Triticum aestivum. The sequence continues at coordinate 729,228,762 of NC_057812.1, forward strand.
GGGAAGACCTTGTACACAGAATCTTAGCAGCAGTGAGGTTTAAAAACAAACACTACTGCTAATTAGCAGTAGCGGGCTCCAGAAAACCATGCTACTAATAGCCCAGTAGCAGTAGCGCTCTAGGTGAAATGAGCGCTACTACTACAATTTCCTCGGTGTTGCCCTCAGGCTAGATATAGTAGTAGTGCCCTTCTCCTGGATGCGCTACTGCTAAAGTACTTAGTAGCGGCGTTTTTCTTGAAAACTCGCTGCTGCTAAGTATCATCTCCTCTTGCAATTAATTAAGTTTAGTCACATAATGCTAAGCGAACAAGGTGTTTTACCACCTTAAATATGTTACTTCTCAAACTATCTCGAGCACTTGGTCTTCATTGAACTGTATGTGTAGGATTTGTGGCTGCAATATGAATCTTCACCTGTGCCTATACAGGTACAGTGACGATTCATATTGACTATTTAGATTCTACACAAAAAGATCAATGATGACCAATGTATAATTTTTATGTTTTTAGATGCTTAGCAGTAGCATTTTTTCAAGACAAAGCGCTACTAATATTGGGCTTAGCAGTAGCGCGCTCCCTGTACCCACGCTACAGCTACAGCACAACAAAACACGCGGCCCGGCCCCTGATGACCCACAAGTATAGGGGATCTATCGTAGTCCTTTTGATAAGTAAGAGTGTCAAACCCAACGAGGAGCAGAACGAAATGATAAGCGGTTTCCAGCAAGGTATTCTCTGCAAGTACTGAAATAAGTGGTAACAGATAGTTTTGTGATAGGATAATTTGTAACGAGCAACAAGTAAGAAAAGTAAATAAGGTGTAGCAAGGTGGCCCAATCCTTTTTTTAGCAAAGGACAAGCCTGGAAAACTCTTATATGATGTAAAGCGCTCCCGAGGACGAATGGGAATATCGTCAAGCTAGTTTTCATCGCGTTCATATGATTCGCGTTCGGTACTTTGATAATTTGGCATGTGGGTGGACCGGTGCTTGGGTGCTTCCCTTACTTGGACAAGCATCCCACTTATGATTAATCTCTATTGCAAGCATCCGCAAATACAAAAAAAGTATTAAGGTAAACCTAACCATAGCATGAAACATATGGATCCAAATCAGCCCCTTAAGAAGCAACGCATAAACTAGGGTTTAAGCTTCTTTCACTCTAGCAACCCATCATCTACTTATTACTTCCCAATGCCTTCCTCTAGGCCCAAATAATGGTGAAGTGTCATGTAGTCGACGTTCACATAACACCACTAGAGGAGAGACAACATACATCTCATCAAAATATCGAACGAATACCAAATTCACATGACTACTAATAGCAAGACTTCTCCCATGTCCTCAGGAACAAAAGTAACTACTCACAAAGCATAAACATGTTCATCGTCAGAGGGGTATTAATGTGCATATAGGATCTGAACATATGATCTTCCACCAATTAAACCAACTAGCATCAACTACAAGGAGTAATTAACACTACTAGCAACCTACTAACACCAATCCCGGACTTGAAGAAAAGAATTGGATACAAGAGATGAACTAGGGTTTTGAGTTGAGATGGTGCTGATGAAGATGTTGATGGAGATTGTCCTCTCCCGATGAGAGGAGCGTTGGTGATGACGATGGCAATGATTTCCCCCTCCGGGAGGGAAGTTTCCCCGGCAGAACAGCCTCGCCAGAACCCTAGATTGGTTCCGCCAAGGTTCCGCCTTGTGGCGGCGGAGTTTCGTCCGAGAAGATGGCTTATCATTATTTTCCCATCGAAAGAGTCCATATAGTAGAAGATGGTCACCGGAGCGCCACCAGGGGGGCCACGAGGTAGGGGGTGCGCCCAGGGGGTAGGGCGTGCCCCCACCCTCGTGGGCAGGGTGTGGCCCCCCTGGTGAAGTTCTTGCACTCAATGTTTTTTTATATATTTGGAAAACATCATCCGTGAAGTTTTAGGACTTTTGATGCTGTGCAGAATAGGTTTCTAATATTTGCTCCTTTTCCAGCCAGAATCCCAGCTGCCGGCATTCTCCCTCTTTATGTAAACCTTGTAAAATAAGAGAGAATAGGCATAAGTATTGTGACATAATGTGTAATAACAGCCCATAATGCAATAAATATTGATATAAAAGCATGATGCAAATAGGACGTATCAACTCCCCCAAGCTTAGACCTTGCTTTTCCTCAAGCGAAAAGCCGAAATTGAAAAATATGTCCACATGTTTAGACATGAAGGTGTCGATAAAAATAAAATACGGACATGAGGGCATCATGATCATTCTTAGAACAGCAACTTATATAATTCTTGTCATATGATTTCTTATGCTAGAGTAATAATTCAATAAAAATATCAAGTATGAATCGTAAACTTCATTGAAAACTAACAAACTATAATCTCAGTCATTGAATCAATTGCAATTTATCATAACATAGTAAAGAGTCAATGTATAAGAGCTTTTCAACAAGTCCACATACTTAACTATCATATAATCGTTCACAATTGCTGACACTCACGCAATACTTATGGTATGGAGTTTTAATCGGACACAGAGAAAGATAGGGGCTGATAGTTTTGCCTCCCAACGTTTTACCTCAAGGGTAATGTCAACAGTAATAGTTCATGAGAAGTCACATCCAATTAGCCATATATACCAGGATCTTTCCAACATATTGTGCTTGCAAAAGGATAAAATGTAAAAAGGAAGGGTGAAGATCACCATGACTCTTATGCAATGTAGGGGATAAAAGTAAAAGATAGGCCCTTCGCAGAGGGAAGCAGAGGTTGTCATGCGCTTTTATGGTTGGATGCATAAAATCCTAATGCGAAAGAACGTCACTTTATATTGCCACTTCTGATATGGACCTTTATTATGTAGTCTGTCGCTTTTATTACTTCCATATCACACGATTGTATAAAGCTTATTTCTACCACAGCAATCAATCATACATATTTAGAGAGCAATTTTTATTGCTTGCACGATGACAACTTACTTGATGGATCTTACTCAACCCATAGGTAGGTATGGTGGACTCTTATGGCAAAACTGGTTTAAGGTTATTTGGAAGCACAAGTAGTATTTCTACTTGGTGCAATGAATTGGCTAGTATGAGGGAGAAAGGCAAGCTCAACATGTTGGAGGATCCAAGACAATATAATTTGTCTCAGATGTAAGAAAACATAACCCATTATGTTGTCTTCCTTGTCCAATGTCAACTCTTTAGCATGTCATATTTTAATGAGTGCTCACAATCATAAAAGATGTCCAAGATAGTATATTTATATGTGAAGACTTCTCTTTCTTTATTACTTCCTATTAATTGCAAAGATGACCAAAACTATGTTTGTCAACCCTCAATAACTTTTATTCATCATACTCTTTCATGAGCTCATTACTCTCCATAAGATTCACATTATCTCTTTGTTTCTTTTTATTTCTTTCTCTGTTCTTTTATTCACTTAGGATCATGGCAAAATTATCAAGCCGTTGACTCAACACTAATCTTTATTATATAGCTCACGGACTCGATTACATAGACGGATAATAAAGCAAAACTCATAACTAGATCATACTAAGAACTTTTATCCTACTAGATCAAGATATTACCAAAAGGATCGAACTAAGAAAAACGGTTAAGATAAAAGTGATGGTGATACGATACTGGGGCACTCCCCCAAGCTTGGTAGTTGCCAAGTGGGGTGCCCATACCAGATACTCAATCCTCCTTTGTTGGTGGAGACGGTGGTGATTTTGTCGATGGCGTAGGCTTCTTGCTTAATTTGCGTTTGAGGACATAATTTTGCTCCCTCAGGTCCTCGATCTCCTATTCCAGGCTCAGTACCTTTTTGCATAGTTCCTGCTTGTTTTCCTGCAAGAGGCGAAAAGGGATAAACTCGATCTTAGGTTTCTTTACTCTATCCGGGAGACTTGAATTTTTGAACTCCACATGCATGTCCCCAGGTTGAGGTAGTGGGACTTCATCTTCATCCAAGCTTGTCTTCTCCTTTCCCTTGGGTTCATAGTCTTCTTCTTCTTCCATGGTCCAACCATAATGCTCCACATCCCCATAGACCTTAGGATCTGCAAGGTAATTAGCCACATAGCTTTCTCCATCCGAATCCTAGGACGACATGTTGCTCTGTCTGTAGCAGGATAGCTCAAAACAAAGACAAGATATTTTTGCATGATACGGGAGTCAAAACCCCTGGGAGGTTATATAATGAATTTTTACCGACCAAAATACGTGTCCTGTAAGAAAACGGAGTCTGGAGAGCACACGAGGTGCCCACGAGGTAGGGGGCGCGGCCTCCACCCTCGTGGAGCCCTCGTGTCCTTCCCGGACTGCTACTTATTTTTCTATTTTTCTAAATATTCCAAAACGGAGAAATATTGCCTTAAAAACTGTTTTGGAGTCAATTTACTGACCATACCACATACCTATTCCTTTTCGGAGTCTAAAACATTCCGGAAAGTGTCCCTTATGAATTCCTCCGGGGTTACGGTTTCAATAACATTGGTTTGAACATTTATGGGATTACCTGAGATATAATGTTTGATTCTTTGACCGTTTACCACCTAGGATTGGTGCCTTTGAAGTTGTTGATTTTTATGGCACCAGAACGGTAGACCTCCTCGATAACGTAAGGACCTTCCCATTTAGAGAGAAGAATTCCTGCAAAAAAATCTTAAACGAGAGTTGTATAGCAATACATAATCACCTACATTGAACTCACGCTTTTGTATCCTTTTGTCATGCCATCTTTTAACTTTTTATTTAAACAACTTGGCATTTTCGTAGGCCTGGGTTCTCCATTCATCAAGTGAGCTAATATCAAATAACCTCTTTTCACCGGCAAGTTTAAAATCATAATTAAGTTCTTTAATAGCCCAATAAGCCTTGTGTTCTAGTTTGAGAGGTAAGTGACATGCTTTTCCATAGACCATTTTATACGGAGACATACCCATAGGATATTTATATGCAATTCTATAGGCCCATAATGCATCATCTAGTTTCTTGGACCAATTCTTTCTAGACCTATTGACAGTCTTTTGCAAAATTAATTTGAGTTCTCTATTACTCAATTCTACTTGACCACTAGACTGAGGGTGATAAGGGGATGCAATTCTATGATTAACATCATATTTAGCAAGCATTTTACGAAAAGCACCATGAATAAAATGTGAACCACCATCAGTCATTAAATATCTAGGGACTCCAAACCTTGGAAAGATAACTTCTTTAAGCATTTTAATATAAGTGTTATGATCAGCACTACTAGTTGGAATAGCTTCTACCCACTTAGTAACATAGTCAACAGCAACTAAAATATGTGTATAACCATTAGAGGAAGGACAAGGTCCCATATAGTCAAAGCCCCAAACATCAAATGGTTCAATAACAAGTGAATAATTCATAGGCATTTCTTGACGTCTACTAATATTACCAATTCTTTGACATTCATCACAAGATAAGACAAAATTACGGGCATCCTTGAAGAGGGTAGGCCAATAAAAACCAGATTGCAGTACCTTATGTGCAGTTCTATCTCCAGCATGGTGTCCTCCATAAGCTTCGGAGTGACACTTGCGTAGGATCTGTTCGTGTTCATGCTCAGGTACACAACGTCTAATAACGTCATCTACTCATTCTTTATAAAGATGTGAGTCATCCCAAAAGTAATGCCTCAAATCATAAAAGAACTTTTTCTTTTGCTGGTATGTGAAACTAGGTAGTATAAACTTAGCAACAATGTAATTAGCATAATCAGCATACCATGGAGCAGTATGAGAAGTATTTATGACATTTAATTGCTCATCAGGAAAGCTATCATCAATAGGTAGTGGGTCATGAAGCACATTTTCTAACCTAGACAAGTTGTCTGCAACGGGGTTCTCAGCAATATGTAAATCAAATTCTTGTAGAAAGAGAACCCATCTAATAAGTCTAGGTTTAGCATCTTTCTTTTCCATAAGATGTTTAATAGCAACATGATCAGTGTGAATAGTTACTTTAGAATCAACAATATAAGGTCTAAACTTATCACAGGAAAATACAACTGCTAAGAATTATTTTTCAGTAGTAGCATAATTTCTTTGAGCATTGTCTAGAGTTTTACTAGCATATTGAATAACATTTAGTTTCTTATCAACTCTTTGTCCTAGAACAGCACCTACAGCATAATCACTAGCATCACACATAATTTCAAAGGGTAAATTCCAATCAGGTGGCTGAACAATAGGTGCAGAGATCAATGCTTTCTTAAGTATTTCAAATGCTTCTACACAATCATCATCAAAGACAAATGGTATATCTTTTTGTAATAAATTAGTCAGAGGCCGAGAGATTTTTGAGAACTCCTTGATGAACCTCCTATAAAAACCGGCATGCCCAAGGAAACTTCTTATACCTTTGATGTCCTTGGGACATGGCATCTTTTCAATAGCATCAGCCTTGGCTTTATCAACTTCAATAACTCTTTTAGAAACCATAAAGTGGCACTTTTCCCAAATCAAGACAAGATTAGTTTCTTCACATCTCTGCAAAACTCGATCAAAAGAGTGTCGAACCCAACGAGGAGCAGAAGAAAATGATAAGCGGTTTCCAGCAAGGTATTCTCTGCAAGTACTGAAATAAGTGGTAACAGATAGTTTTGTGATAGGATAATTTGTAACGAGCAACAAGTAACAAAAGTAAATAAGATGCAGCAAGGTGGCCCAATCCTTTTTGTAGCAAAGGACAAGCCTGGACAAACTCTTATATGATGTAAAGCTCTCCCGAGGACACATGGGAATATCGTCAAGCTAGTTTTCATCACGTTCATATGATTCGCGTTCGGTACTTTGATAATTTGGCATGTGGGTGGACCAGTGCTTGGGTGCTGCCCTTACATGGACAAGCATCCCACTTATGATTAACCTCTATTGCAAGCATCCTCAAATACAACAAAAGTATTAAGGTAAACCTAACCATAGCATGAAACATATAGATCCAAATCAGCCCCTTACGAAGCAACACATAAACTAGGGTTTAAGCTTCTGTCACTCAAGCAACCCATCATCTACTTATTACTTCCCAATGCCTTCCTCTAGGACCAAATAATGGTGAAGTGTCATGTAGTCTACGTTCACATAACACTACTAGAGGAGAGACAACATACATCTCATCAAAATATCGAACGAATACCAAATTCACATGACTACTAATAGCAAGACTTCTCCCATGTCCTCAGGAACAAAAGTAACCGCTCACAAAGAATAAACATGTTCATAATCAGAGGGGTATTAATGTGCATATAGGATCTGAACATTTGATCTTCCACCAATTAAACCACTAGCATCAACTACAAGGAGTAATTAACACTACTAGCAACCTACTAGCACCAATCCCGGACTTGAAGACAAGAATTGGATACAAGAGATGAACTAGGGTTTTGAGATGAGATGGTGCTGATGAAGATGTTGATGGAGATTGCCCTCTCCCGATGAGAGGAGCGTTGATGATGATGATGGTGATGATTTCCCCCTCCGGGAGGGAAATTTCCCCGGCAGAACAGCCCTGCCAGAACCCATGAGGTAGGAGGCGCGCCCAGGGGGGTAGAGCGCGCCCCCCACCCTCGTGGGCAAGGTGTGGTCCCCCTGGTGAAGTTCTTGCACTCAATGTTTTTATATATTTGGAATACATCATCCGTGAAGGTTCAGGACTTCTGGAGCTGTGAAGAATAGGTCTCTAATATTTGCTCCTTTTCCAGCCAGAATCCCAGCTGCCGGCATTCTCCCTCTATATGTAAACCTTGTAAAATAAGAGAGAATAGGCATAAGTATTGTGACATAATGTGTAATAACAGCCCATAATGCAATAAATATTGATTAAAAGCATGATGCAAAATGGACATATCAGCCCCCGACATGCTCATTTCTCTCAGTCGTCCCCCTCCGCCCGACGCCGGCAGCTGCGGTTAGGGTTTCTCCTCCGCCACCACGTGCCACCACCACCGTCGCCGAAGGTAATGCTCCTCCCCCCTCTCGCTGCCCCTCGACTAGCTGCTCCTCCACCCTCTCGCCGCCGACTCTGTCGCTGCCCGTGAGCTCTGGCCGGGCGCCTTTGGCCGACTGCCCTTGATCCCCTCGCCGGCCGCTGTCCTCGCCCCCTCTCATAGGAAAGTCACCGACCTTCCCCTCATCAGCACCCCCGACCGAGCTCACCATGCCATCCCCCCTCCTCGTCAGCACCCCCCGAGGGTTGCCCTACCTAGATGCAGCAAGGGCTTACAAATTTCATATGGATAACTAGATGCTTTTGTTTTTCTGTAATAAGTTATTTTTTGCAAAATGTAGGTGCTAATTTAGTTGAAATGCTTTGGTAGGTGGTACAAGTATTTAATTTGCAAGTGCTAAGTTAATCCCAATTAAATTTGCCACTTGTTTTTTTAATCAGTTATCTTAGGCAATAGGGGCCAAATGAGATGAAATGTGTCTTGGTAGGTGGTACCTTGATTTGGTAGATAACTTATTACAGATCTTAGGATTATACCTTTGGTAGTGGCCAAATAGTTTTTTTGGCGATAGGTGCCCCTGTAATTGCTTCTCGCGGAAGAATCTCTTCATCTAGAGATATTCTAGAAGGTGTTAGTTAGCTAATTGAGAACTTGTTGTCTGTGAGTGTTGTTGGATGATTTGGCATTGGCATGCTAGCTGTTGGTTCTATTATAGAAGGTGTTAGTAAGTTAATTGAGAGCTTGTTGTTTACTTTTTGGGATCGGGTTCCACTATGAAAATATAACTGAAGAAGAACCAAAAATATCACATGCTACTATTTTTCTTTCCTGTGAAGTGGATCGTTAATCCTTTGCTCATATTGCTTTAGGAAAATGGCGCCACCACCACCACCACCATGTCGACTGTGCAAGTCAAGGTGAGCCAATAGCCTTGCAACTGGCAAGCTGTTCGGCATCTACTTCCAGCCGAGTTTCCGTCATGCGGCGGTAAGAAATTAGATGAAATGTAACAACTATTATATTTTTAGTGTTGGCATTACTGCATTGTGTCATGTTGCTTTTTTTACACCGATCGTCCCATGCAATGTGAGGATCAAATTCAATAAGCTGACAGGAGGCACTGTGACATTTGAGGCTGCTGGGCGGGAGGCGTACACTATGGAGGTCGAGAAAGGACGCAATATGTCGCAGATTGGAGGAGATGGATGGGCCCGTTTCCTCGCCCGCATGCGTCTTACTGGTGGTGAGTTGATCAACTTCTCCTTCAGAGCAGAAAGACCCAAGCTGGTTGTCATTTATCTCAACCTGGTGGAAGATGATGAAGATGACGAAGATAATGAAGATGACGAAGATGATGAAGATGATGATGATAATGAGGACCCACTCGATGAATATGATGAGAACCCACTTCATGAAGCCATCGCAGCTTAAAGAATGAGGCTGGGCGAGGAGGAGGTGTGCAACCTATGGGACATAATTCCGCCACGTGATGACTTTGTCGGGGTGCCATTCTTGACCCGCCTGACAAGTACCATGGTTGATCGGCATGAAATGGTATGTTGTAACATCCCAATTTTTATTCAATTTGGATGTTAATAGAATCACTCAATGCATATCATATTTCTTTGCATTATGGAGTTTTTTTATATTCAAATAAAATCTTTTCCACTCGAGAAAAACAAGTGAGAGGGGATAAGATGACTTCCTCAAAATATAAAAGAAAGGGATATATTATTTTGAATATTACTTTAAGTTTTGGAGTTTACTGGTATTTATTTTTTATTTGCAAAAAGTGCATTAGTTGCATTAGGAAAATATTTTAAAAATGTTCTGTGCTTTAGTTAATGTTCATTAGGCTCTAAATATTGCATAGTTATTTTAGAAATTATTGTGGTGTTTTTATTTATTCATTTGAATTATTTAGGGCCACTTTAGTATTCGGTTTAAAAAAATGCACACACTCACCGCAGCCTGGACCGAAACTGGGTTCGGCCCAGGAGCGCCTCAACCGGCCCAGCAGGCCATTTGGCCCAAGGCCAGCGCCCAGCGCCCGACGCCTTCCGCACCGGTCGACCGCCCGCGCCCCCTCTCACTCGCTACGGCCGCTGCCACTGCTAGGCGGGCCCTGCCTCGTCAGCTCGTCCCAACCTCCCGCACGGCGCGGGATAAACATCCGCGCCTCGTCGCCGCAACCGCCGGCCGCCTCGCACTCGGATAGAGCTTATCCGCAGCTCCCGTGCCCTCTGCCCTCGCCTTTAAAATCCCCTCGACCACCTCTTCCATCCTCGCCATCTCGTTTCTTCCCACGCCGCCTCTACTGCTCGCCATCGCCGTTCGCATCTCGCCGGAGCCGCGCCACTCCATCGTCCATTTTGTCATCTGTGGCACCCCTAGCTCTCCTTCCTTTGTCAATTGGATCCCCGCGACAACGCGCATCGTTTTGACACATTTTTTGCCCCTAGGTACCGTCGGAGCCGCCGCACAGTCAACGCCGGACTCGCCGGAGCTCCGAGGGCCGCCGTCTTCGCCCCGCCCCGTCCGGACGTCGCGTGTCACATCCCTAGTTCTGGCCTGACCTATGCTTGCTTCCATGTGTGCATCATGTTTAATTTTAAATGAAATTTGAATTGAGGAATTTTCAAAGCCTCAGAAACCTTCTAAAAATAACCAACATTTAAATCTTCTCAAATGAGTCCAAGAAAATGTTCCTGTTATTCCATAAAAATATTGGTAAGAGGTAAAATTCAAACCAATATTTTTGGAGTCTCAGAGATATTTATTTTGACCATTTGAATTAATCCAATAACTATTTGCTTTGGATTTATATTTTATATATATTAAATATGACTCCAATAATTCTGGAAGTTTGTGAGTGGCTTTGTATATATTTTAGCAAGCCACATAAAAACCTACAGAATTTATAAAAAATGATTTAGTGCCTAAAACTAAATCAAAACAAACTGCAGGAAATAGAAAAGAGAAAGAAAGAGAGAGATCTACCTGGCGCCTACCTGTGCGGCCTGCTGCAGAAGCCGGCCCAGCCCACCAGGGGCTCCTCCCCTGTCGTCTTCCTCCCTGGCAAGAGGACGGGCACGCGCCCGGCGCGCGCGGCCACGCGCCCCGGCCACCTCCTCCCTGCCTGGCTGCCTCCTCCTCCCCCTGGACGTCTCCCGCAACGCCACGGAGACGCCCTCGACCCCCTCGACCGCCCCTCTCTCTCTGTACCCCCTCCTCCTCCTCTGCTCTCCCTCCCTCTCGTCACCGAACACACCCGCCGCCGCCGACGAGCACCACCGCGGCCACCGTCCACCCCGTGCCTCTCCGATGAGTCCAGAGGAACCGCCATCGCCTTCTGCGTCTTCTACACCAACCCATTCGACCGCGGGAGCCCTGTAGCGTCTTCTCGGAGCTCGTCCCCAACCTTCGGCCGCCGGCGAACTTTCGAGGATTCGCGAGCTCCAGCCCCTCCCCGGCCTCGCCGTTGCCTCTACCGGATCCGCTGTGAGATCCTCTTCCATTTCCCCTCCTCCCCGCGCTCGTTCCCGCACTCTAGCCGCCCTTTCACCGGGGCCGTGAGCTCCTCGCCGTCGGCGATGACGCAGACAAGGCCAGAGCCACCGTAGCTAACTCCCGAGCACGGCAACGTGCTCCACACCTCACCAGGAACCTAACACACACACCAGCTTCCCCTCCCGTGCCCCCTAGCGCCAACCCCGACCCCGCCCGAACTTCGGCGGCCACCTAGGTCGTCGCCGGTGCCGATTCCGGCCGCCCCGACCCCAACCGACTCCACCAGAAGTTGCGGCATGTTCCCAGCTACCCATAGCCACCATCCGCGGCTCGTTTGGTTGCCGAAACGGCCAAAACCACTCTCGCCGCCACGTCGGGCTCGCCGGCGGCTAAACGCCGGCGACCGTTGACCCTTGACCGGCGTGGGTTGACCCCACTGCCCGGTTTGACTCTCCCCTCTCTCCCACTGACATGCGGGCCCCGCCCGGCTAACCAAGTTAGTTAGGGTTAATTTTAATTAGGTTAGTTAGTCCAGACACTGACACGCGGGACCCACTGTCAGGTTTGACCGGACAATGACCTGTTGACCTGCTGACGTCACCCCGACGTCATGCTGACGCAATTAACAATTTTCTGGATTTATTTTTATTCAGAAAATTCCAGAAAATTGTATAAACTTCTAAAATTCATAGAAATTCAACCGTAAGTCCAAATTAAATAAATTATATATGAAAAATTATCAGAAAAATTCAAGGAATCCATCTGTACCATTTTCATGCATGTTTGAACAATGTTTGTCCTTTGTTTTGGACAAAACAAATAAAGGGCATTTAAATAATCATATATGGAGTTGGAATTTGAATCATGTATTCAAACCAACTTCATTTAAAACATAGCTAGGTGCATTAGCCCAAAACACATTCATATTGCCATGTCATGAGCATGCATCATATTGTGCATTGCATTGATCATGCTTCTTCTGTGTTTGCCGGTGTTGTTCCCCCTCGATAGACGTTGTACCGACGATGTGATCGTTGACACTGATGAAGACTCAATGCTATCTTCAGAAGTGTCAGGCAAGCAAAACCCCCTTGTTCATTCTGATAAAATCCCACTCTCTCGCTCCTGCTCTCTTTTACTGCATTAGGACAACAACGACATATTTGTTACTTGCTGCGGTAGTTGAACCCCTTTATCCTCTGCATGACATGTCATTGCCACAGTAAATAGATGAAACCCACTAGCATGAGTAGGAGTTGTTTGAGCCCTGTTGTGCCTACTCATTCATGCTTGTTTGTCATGCCTGCTACTGCTTAGAGTTGAGTCAGGTCTGATTCATCGGGGATGAATCAGAGGCGTGTGAACATGTCCTACTATGTGTGAGCTAAGTGTGTGATAACGATTTGGTAAAGGTAGCGGTGAGAGGCCATGTAGGAGTACATGGTGGGTTGTCTCATTGCAGCCGTCCTCAGGAACTGAGTTCTGTGATTGTGATCCATGATCAGTTACTACCACACATTGAGCTCCGGGCGCTCCAAGCTCTCTCGACTTATTAATCAACTTGATCTCTGTCCAAGAGTTGCAACTAGTTTCTGGTGTTTGTAGGTAGTGTTAGTAGTCTACCAAGTGGCACCCGGTACAGGTGGGCTTGGGACAGACTAGGCACAGTGGCACGGTGTACCAAGCGTAGATCCACCCGTCGAGGTGGGCTTGGGAACCCTGCACACATCGTTTGGGGCCGTGAGCGACACCCCGGCCGGATCTCCTTGCGGATGGAACCCGAATAGGCGATAAACCTAGACTAGAGACTTGTTCGGTTAGTCAGGTCGTGGCCGACTCCCTCGCCCGGCTTCCGCTTGAAGGTTGCCGAGGTACATGACGTGTACAGGGCGATAAGTGGAGAAAGCGTGTGTGAAGAAGTACACCCCTGCAGGGTTATCACTATCTATTCGAATAGCCGGATTCCTCGGATATGGAAACTTGGACCCCTTGTACAGTTCATAGACAAGTGAAAGTGGATACTCTAAAATATGCAAGATAAGAGTGAGTGCTATGGATGGCGTTCTCGTAGGGAGACGGGAGCGGATCCATAGTGGTGTATTGATATGGTGAATATGTGGACTGGTGTGCGCCACCTCAAAAGAGTTACTTGCAGCCGTAGTTCAGGATAGCCACCGAGTCAAAGCTGGCTTGCTGCAGTCAAACACCACCATCCCCCTTGTTGATAATGATGCATATGTAGATAGATCTGATGTAAGTCTTGCTGGGTACATTTGTACTCACGTTTGCCTATTTTATGTTTTTGCAGAGAGACTTCAGTCTCACTTGTAGTTCCGCGTGGACTTCGACGTTTAGCTTGTTACCTCAGCTACGATCTTGTGCCCTCGGCAGGATCTAGTAGATAGTCAGGCTTCTCAGCCTTTTTCATTTGTAGATGTCTGTACTCAGACATGTTAAGTTTCCGCTTGTGTTTTGATTTGTATGCTCTGATTGTTGGGTCATGAGAACAATGTTTGTAATATCTCGCTCCTCGGAGCCTATTGAATAAATACTTGAGTTGTAGAGTCTTGTTGTGATGCCATGTTGTATTTGCACATATCGAGCGTACTGTGTGTATGTTATTGAAATGCTTGGTATGTGTGGGATCTGACTATCTAGTTGTTTATCTTTAGTAGCCCCTCTTACCGGGAAATGTCTCCTAGTGTTTCCACCGAGCCATGGTAGCTTGCTACTGCTCCGGAACACTTAGGCTGGCCGGCATGTGTCCTTCTTCGTTCCTGTGTCTGTCCCTTCGGGGAAATGTCACGCGATGAATACCGGAGTCCTGTTAGCCCGCTACAGCCCGGTTCACCGGAGTCCTGCTAGCCCAGTGCTACAGCCTGGATTCACTCGCTGATGACCGACACGTTCGATGCTGGGTCATGGATGCCTGTCCCTGTAAGTTTGTGCCACTTTGGGTTTACGACTAGCCATGTCAGCCCGGGCTCCTTATCATATGGATGCTAGCGACACTGTCATATATGTGTGCCAAAAGGCGCAAACGGTCCCGGGCAAAGGTAAGGCGACACCCGTGGGAATACCGTGCGTGAGGCCGCAAAGTGATATGAGGTGTTACATGCTAGATCGATGTGGCATTGAGTCGGAGTCCTGACAGTGTTGGTATCAGAGCTTGACTGCCTGTAGGATTACCAAGCCAAACTGGTCGAAGTTGAGTCTAGAAATTCTTTAGTTATAAAGGGGAATTGATTGTGGGATGGAACGTAAGGCTCTCTTTACTCCTTATACCTTATGCCCTTCTGATCTGAGTCATCTTATCTTTCCTACGGGGATTAAGAGCTAGGCTATCTCTTCTTTCTATCAGGATCACGTGTTACTAATCCGTAGACTTATAAGATTGTTGGATTTAAGCTTGAGTTCAGTTTCTACTACTTCCGTACGTTAACTGTTGATCTCGAAACCTTGATATTGTGCTTCTGAGTGGTTATGCCACCAGTTTTGTGAATGTCTCAAATCTTTTCTGAGCATTTACAGCCGTTATGCTGTCCGAGTCATCCCAGGTTTCCAAAGAGTCTTATGCATTTGCAAAATCCTTTTCCTCTGGTTTCAATGTCTTTTAAGCCAGGTTAATCACACAAATTGTTGAGTTGAGGTACTCTACTACCTCGACCTTTATGTTGGGGTTATTATTATGACCCTAGGTGTCTCAGGGGATCATCTAGTGGTCTAGCCATGATCTGTGTTTCCAGTGTGATGATTCTGGCCGTCATTTTCAAAAGCATCCCGTGATGCCACTTAGTAGTAGGTATTCTATTCCTGGGTTTTGAACCCGAGATTCACCCCATTTACCTCATGTTGATAGTGTTGCTAGTTCCTTTAGGAAATTAGTAACTTTTGCATTAGTCCTCGAGGTCCATGGTATTTTCCTTCTTTCAAATACTATGAACCACTTATGGCAGTAGTTTGTTGGATCAAAAGATCATAACAGGAGTGCTCTCCATGGGTTCTCTATTCTATATTGTGACTCTGCCAGCTCAACCTTTCTGCATGGGTTATCCGGAAGAATTATGCTGAACTTTGTTCGGCATACCAATCCATGTACCCACAACTCAGAAAGTTATATGTTCCTTTGAGTTGTCCCTCTTTAGTTGTCTACTGACCTTCGTCTATCAATTGATAGTCAAGAGTATGCGTGCGTTCGTTTATCGATGCCTATTACTCTTGTGGTCCGTCAAGCCATTCTATCGTGGAATGATTAGTAGAAACAAACTCCAGAACCTCATCCATATCTAGGATTGGGTCAAAGCAATTGTATTCCGCAGATCAAGTTGCAATCCAGCTTCTGATCTGTTCTACCTTGAAGTATTACCATCTTTATATCAGGAATATCATGGGAATTGCACACCATCTTATGAATTCTTGACGCAGTAATACTTCTTATCATCATTGATAATTTCTCGGTTTCCGTGTTATTATAACCGGAATGCCGGCAAGTGAATCGTGGTGTGTGAAACCAATACTCCTAGCAACCTTGTTGCTTGGTAGTTAAATGGACAACAACCTCATTCTTAGCATGCTGATTATTGAGTCATCATTCTAAGATTGATCGTGCTACCTAGTCCTTATTTCTGGTGCACCCTCTGATCAATGAGTTAGGATTGTGTCAATACCTTGCTCTGTTGATCATATCGTCTTGCCCTCAAAAGCGAGATTGTTCCCGAGCTTAGTAACATACCGATGGTTCGTGATTTTCCGAATATCTTCTCAGAAGTATTACCAGGTTGTCACCTGACCGCTATGTTGGGTTCGTGATCAAGTTGGTTTATTGCTGTAAACCACCCCTTCTCCAAGAGTCTGTGTTGGATACCCTGAGCAAGTTGGTTAAGCTAGACAACAACTTGGAGAGTTGGAAGATAAAAGCTTGCCTGACTTAGTTCATTCCAAAGGGATATTCTTGCGTAGTGTGTATTGAAGAAAGATGATATCTTCATCAATTGGTCCTTGTGATCAATTGTTGGATCTATTATCTTACCCAAACCTTTAATTGAGTATGGGATATCATCAAATCAAATCAGAACCAACGATATTCGTAATGTTGTCTTCCTCGTGGTTTTTCCTCGAGCATACACCATTATATTCTTTGGTCTGACCAATGCTATCACTTGTTCACTTAACTATGGAATTCCTTTTAAAAGGGAACCTGGATGAATTGTTGTTGAGCCCATCGACAACATCCTTATCTCCTCCATGATTTTGTTGAACATTAAGTTAGTGTTGGGAACTTTGTAAGAAATGCCTTCGTGTCCCGTTCATGGAGCCTATGCTTGGATGGAAGAAATGACTTCCTCTAATTCATGTGCATTTGATGTAAGTTGCCGCCGTGCATTCAAGAAAGTTTGTTTTTGCTCCTCTGGAATCATCCCCAGTCAGTCATGCATGTGCGAAGTATTCTATGGTCCGATAGACTGATCATCCTCATTCCATATGTATCCCCTAGCACATCAAGCCACTGATTGATTTGTTCCAGGAGAAGGAGTTCCTTCTTAAGAGCAAGACTTATGCAAGGACTTCGATATCCTCGATGATGGTTTCCCTCCTGAACTCGATAGTGTTTTATTATAAGACTACCATGTGGTCATGCTTGTCTGGGACAACATGTTCACATGTTTGTAGCAGAACCAGCTCATGTTTTGGAGCTTGCTATCACAGTTCGTCCCTCGAGAATCTCACAACGTCATTTCGTCGATTTGTGTTGCAAACTTTCATTTTTCTTCCTAGACTCGATGAGTCTGGAATATCCTGACACCAACCAGATCTGAATCTCAGGCAGATATGATGGTTTGGAACATTTCCCAAGAACTATAATATCGGTCCCGCGGAAACCGGTAAAGTGGATGTCGTGGCCAACACACCCAGCCGGAAGACCTGTTATTATAATATCTTGATTGAGGAAGTTGGCCACCTCCCCATAAGGACTTCGTAGGATTTACCCCCTAGCTATGCCTTATGATTTTTGTGTTTCCGAAGTCCGACCTTTACTTGATGTTCTAGATACTAGACCATTTCAAGGAATGGGATACGCTAGTACATCAAGGAGAACATTAGAAGCGGAGTGCTAAATGTCTCTCGGTCGATCATTCAGATTTTGTTTCCGTGGCTCTGCCAAGGTGAAATCTGAGAAAGTGTTATCCTCCTTTGCTTCTGCATCTTCCACCGGTATTCATCATGGTAGTATGATGTGTTGCCAGGATCCTTGACACGAATGTTGGTAAAACCTTGATGAATATGGAAATGCTCAAGTTCTTGAGAGCACGCGCAAGCGCTAGGTGTTATCATCGGCACTAACTGGGTTTGCTCTCAGCTTCCTCGGTTATGCTATAACTTCTCAAACAGTGAATTCACTCTCTATTGCTGGGTTCTTCCCCAATTACCAGAATCATTCCCAGCATTTGCATTTTGTTCCCAGCTTGCACCGCCATTGTGCCATTCTACCATGGGTCTCTTCCATTTCTGGTGGTAAGCAAATTCATCCATTACATTGTCTTCAACAAGGTAATCCACATCATCCAAGTCCGAGTATGCCATTCTACCGACCCCCGCCAATCGATTGCTGTGATTTGCCTTAGGCTGATATAGAGAGTCTCAATGATCTCTATATCAAAAGTAATTCTTTTTGCCACCTAAGGGGATATATCTACGAGTCACCATCCCTCAGGCGTCTCGTTGTGGTATCATGGCAACTCAACTCCTCGCTACGTTGACAACCGTTCACCACCCTCTTAGGTGTGGAATTGTTGTCTACTTAGTGAGCCCTCGTCATCTGTCTTACTCCATTTCTTCAGATGTATGCTTCGTGTCTCAGCTCAAGAGATGTTGCTATGACTCACCTTGTGAGCTGATCCTAAGTTGATTGATCTTCGAGAAGATCGATTCTTCCGGAGTTGTCCTTTTCCTCTTGCTGTCATGCTAGTTGGAGCTCTCAGAGCTAGACGACAAGACAAAGATGGTGATTGAATCAACGTTCATTTGAAGTGCAACCTGGATCGTGAAGATTATACTAGTTTGCGTTTCCCCTTCATCTTACCCTACGCTTGAATCTCGAGACGAGATTCTTGTTTAGTGGGGGTGAGTTGTCACATCCCTAGTTCTGGCCTGACCTATGCTTGCTTCCATGTGTGCATCATGTTTAATTTTAAATGAAACTTGAATTGAGGAATTTTCAAAGCCTCAGAAACCTTCTAAAAATAACCAACATTCAAATCTTCTCAAATGAGTCCAAGAAAATGTTCCTGTTATTCCATAAAAATATTGGTAAGAGGTAAAATTCAAACCAATATTTTTGGAGTCTCAGAGATATTTATTTTGACCATTTGAATTAATCCAATAACTATTTGCTTTGGATTTATATTTTATATATATTAAATATGACTCCAATAATTCTGGAAGTTTGTGAGTGGCTTTGTATATATTTTAGCAAGCCACATAAAAACCTACAGAATTTATAAAAAATGATTTAGTGCCTAAAACTAAATCAAAACAAACTGCAGAAAATAGAAAAGAGAAAGAAAGAGAGAGATCTACCTGGCGCCTACCTGTGCGGCCTGCTGCAGAAGCCGGCCCAGCCGACCAGGGGCTCCTCCCCTGTCGTCTTCCTCCCTGGCAAGAGGACGGGCACGCGCCCGGCGCGCGCGGCCACGCGCCCCGGCCACCTCCTCCCTGCCTGGCTGCCTCCTCCTCCCCCTGGACGTCTCCTGCAACGCCACGGAGACGCCCTCGACCCCCTCGACCGCCCCTCTCTCTCTGGACCCCCTCCTCCTCCTCTGCTCTCCCTCCCTCTCGTCACCGAACACACCCGCCGCCGCCGACGAGCACCACCGCTGCCACCGTCCACCCCGTGCCTCTCCGATGAGTCCAGAGGAACCGCCATCGCC